>NC_042957.1:16322524-16581006 GCF_901001165.1 Salmo trutta
GCCTAGTTAAATAAAGGTGTAAAAAAAAATCTAATCTTTTTTTTAAAAAATGGCAAATCGGTGGCCAAAAATACCGATTACCAATTGTTATGAAAACTTGAAATCGGCCCTAATTAATCGGCCATTCCGATGAATCGGTCGACCTCTAGTCCAGATTTTGCAACTCTTTCGGTACATCAGCTATCTGGATTTGGGTGAAGGAGAAATGGGGTAGACTTGGGCAAGTTGCTGTGGGGGGTGCAGGGCATTTGATCGGGGTAGCCAGGTGGAAAGCATGATCAGCCGTAGAAAAATACTTATTGAAATTCTCAATTATAGTGGATTTATCGGTGGTGACAGTGTTTCCTAGCAGCTGGGAGGAGGTGGTCTTATTCTCCATGGACTTTACAGTGTCCCAGAACTATTTTGAGTTGGTGCTACAGGATGCAAATTTCTGTTTGAAAAAGCTAGCCTTTGCTTTCCTAACTGCCTGTGTTCCTAACTTCCCTGAAAAGTTTCATGTCGCGGGGGCTATTCGATGCTAATGCAGTACGCCACAGGATGTTTTTGTGCTGGTCAAGGGCAGTCAGGTCTGGAGTGAACCAAGGGCTATATCTGTTCCTGGTTCTACATTTTTTGAATGGGGCATGCTTATTTAAGATGGTGAGGAAAGCACTTTTAAAGAATAACCAAGCATCCTCTACTGACGGAATGAGGTCAATATCTTTCCAGGATACCCGGTCCAGATCGATTAGAAAGGCCTACTTGCTGAAGTGTTTTAGGGAGCGTTTGACAGTGATGAGGGGTGCTCGTTTGACCACAGACTCATTACGGATGCAGGCAATGAGGCAGTGATCGCTGAGATCCTGGTTGAAGACAGGAAAGGTGTATTTGGAGGGCAGGTTGGTCAGGATGACATCTGTGAGGGTGCCCGTGTTTACGGATTTGGGGTTGTACCTGGTAGGTTCATTGATAATTTGTGTGAGATTGAGGGTATCTATCTTAGATTGTAGGATGGCCGGGGTGTTAAGCATGTCCCAGTTTAGGTCACCTAACAGTACGCGCTCTGAAGATAGATGGGTGTCCAGGGCACAGCTGGGGGCTGAAGGTGGTCTATAACAAGCGGCAACGGTGAGAGACTTGTTTCTGGAAAGGTAGATTTTTAGAAGTAGAAGCTCAAATTGTTTGGGCACAGACCTGGATAGCATGACAGAACTCTGCAGGCTATCTCTGCAGTAGATTGCAACTGCACCCCCTTTGGCAGGTCTATCTTGTTGGAAAATGTTACAGTTAGAGATGAAAATTTCAGGATTTTTGGTGACCTTCCTAAGCCAGGATTAAGACACAGCTAGGACATCCGGGTTGGCAGAGTGTGCTAAAACAGTGAGTAAAACAAACTTAGGGAGGAGGCTTCTAATGTTAACATGCATGAAACCAACGCTTTTACGGTTACAGAAGTAAACAAATGAGAGTGCCTTGGGAATAGGAGTGGAGCTAGGTGCTGCAGGGCCTTGATTAACCGCGGAAGAATAGATTCAAGGCATAATGAACACACAAGAGCATGGTAGGATGTGAATACAGTGGAGGAAAACCTAGGCATTGAGTGACGATGAGAGAGGTTTTGTCTCGAGAGACACCATTTAAACCAGGTGAGGTCACCGCGTGTGGGAGGTGGAACAAAAGGGCTAGCTAAGGCATATTGAGCAGGGCTGGAGGCTCTACAGTGAAATAAGACAATAATCACTAACCAAAACAGCAATGGACATGGCTTGTTGACATTAGGGAGAGGCATGCGTAGCCGAGTGATCATAGGGACCAGTGAGTAGCTAGGCGAGCTGGAGACACGGGCGATTCAGACAGCTAGCGGGCCGGGGATAGCAGGCTAGCAGAAGGGCCTTAGGGGGACGTCGTGACGGAAGAGTCTGTTGTAGCCCCCTCGGACGGTTACGTCGGCAGACCAGTCGTGATGGATCGGCAGGGCTCCGTGTAGACAGTAAAAGGGTCCAGGCCAATTGGCAAAATAGGTATTGTAGCCCAAGAAATTGGCTGATGGACCTCTTCAGCTAACAGTCCGATATGCTCTAGACAGCTAGCGGACCGCGGCTAGCAGACTAGCGGATGGGCCTTCAGGGGACGTCGTGATGGAGGAGCCTGTTGAAACCCCCTTGCGCGGATTACGTAGGTAGACCAGTCGTGATGGATCGACGGGGCTCCAAGTCAGCAGTAAAAGGGGTCCAGGCCAATTGGCAAAATAAGTATAGTAGCCCAAGGAGTGGCTGATGGACCTCTTCAGCTAGCCGGGAGATGGGCCAAGCACGAGGCTAGTTCCAGGCTAACTGGTGCTTGCTTCGGGACAGAGACGTTAGCCAGGAGTAGCAACTCGGATAGCAGCTAGCTAGCTGTGATGATCCAGGTGAAAAGGTTCAGAGCTTGCAGTAGGAATCCGGAGATGTGGAGATTTGGTGGAGAAAAAGCAGTCCAGTATGCTCTGGGTTTTACATACACCTTAGCCAAATACATTTAAACTCAGTTTTTCACAATTCCTGACATTTAATCCTAGTAAAAATATAGGATCACCACTTTATTTTAAGAATGTGAAATGTCAGAATAATAGTAGAGAGAAGGATTTATTTCAGCATTTATTTCTTTCATCACATTCCCAGTAGGTCAAAAGTTTACATACACTCAATTAGTATTTGGTAGAATTGTCATTAAATTATTTAACTTGGGTCAAACATTTCGGGTAGCCTTCCACATGCTTCCCACAATAAGTTGGGTGAATTTTGGCCCATTCCTCCTGACAGAGCTGATGTAACTGAGTCAGGTTTGTAGGCCTCCTTGCTCGCACACGCTTTTTCAGTTCTGCCCACAAATTCTCTATAGGATTGAGATCAGAGCTTTGTGATGGCCAGTCCAATACCTTGACTTTGTTGTCCTTAAGTCATTTTGCCACAACTTTGGAAGTATGCTTGGAGTCATTGTCCATTTGGAAGACCCATTTGCGACCAAGCTTTAACTTCCTGACTGATGTCTTGAGATGTTGCTTCAATATATCCATATAATTTTTTTACCTCATGATGCCATCTATTTTGTGAAGTGCACCAGTCCCTCCTGCAGCAAAGCACCCCCACAACATGATGCTGCCACCCCCGTGCTTCACGGTTGGAATGGTGTTCTTCGGCTTGCAAGCATCCCTCTTTTTCTTCCAAACATAACGATGGTCATTATGGCCAAACAGTTCTATTTTTGTTTCATCAGACCAGAGGACATTTCTCCAAAAAGTACGATCTTTGTCCGCATGTGCAGTTGCAAACCGTAGTCTGGCTTTTTAATGGCGGTTTTGGAGCAGTGGCTTCTTCCTTGCTGAGCGGCCTTTCAGGTTATACCGATATAGGACTCGTTTTACTGTGCATGTAGATACTTTGTACCTGTTTCCTCCAGCATCTTCACAAGGGCCTTTGTTGTTGTTCTGGGATTGATTTGCACTTTTCGCACAAAATTACGTTCATCTCTAGGAGACAGAACGCGCCTCCTTCCTGAGCGGTATGACGTCTGTGTGGTCCCATGGTGTTTATTCTTGCGTACTATTGCTTATTCAGATGAACGTGGTACCTTCAGGCGTTTGGAAAATGCTCCCAAGGATGAACCAGACTTGTGGAGGTCTACAATTTGTTTTCTGAGGTCTTGGCTGATTTGTTTAGATTTTCCATGATGTCAAGCAAAGAGTCACTGAATTTGAAGTAGGCCTTGAAATACATCCACTGGTACACCTCCAATTGACTCAAATGATGTCAATTAGCCTATCAGAAGCTTCTAAAGCCATGACATCATTTTCTGGAATTTTCCAAGCTGTTTATAGGCACAGTAAACTTAGTGTATGTTAACTTCTAACCCACTGGAATTGTGATACAGTGAATTATAAGTGAAATAATCTGTCTGTTAACAATTGTTGGAAAAATGACTTGTGTCATGCACAAAGTAGATGTCCTAACCGACTTGCCAAAACTATAGTTTGTTAACAAGAAATTTGTGGAGTGGTTGAAAAACTAGTTTTAATGACTCCAACCTAAGTGTATGTAAACTTCCGACTTCAACTGTATACACTAAATATATACGAAGAAAAAAAAGGATATGTACAAGGGACACGACAAGACAAAGACATCTGAACTGCTACGCCATCTTGGAATCTAATCTAGAATCTAGATTAGGTAGGCCATTATGGTATGAGGGCCAGATTGGGAATTTAGCTAGGACACACGTCTGTGTGGGGTAGACACAGAAAGGGACAGAAAGAGAAGAGACTGCTTGATTGAGAGGGATAGAGAGTAGTTGCTTCGTGAGGTATCTCCACCTGAAAATACACGATCTAAGTGATTGATAGTTGATATTCAGCAGTCATAAAAGCATGTCTTATTTACTTTGAAGAACTACAAAATAGTGATTTTTTCAGACAGTATAGCAAGCAGCTCTATAGAGATGAGATGATGACTTGAAATGAAATAATAAAGTCATCAAATTAAAGAAATGTAATATAGACAATTTAAATATTTTATTCACGTAAAGTCATGTGAATAAATTATGGTTAATAAGTGATAAGCAGTAATGGGCAGTCATTACCATCATGGGACTTGTATTACTTGTTGTATTCTGTGCTGTTACAGTATTCAACCCACATAATGCAGAGTGCATTTAATGTTTACAAAAATATCAAAATCGAAAACCATGATTATTTTTTCCTTATCGAACCGAAACCGAACCAACCTCAAAGCACTAATTGCTCAGCATGTGTGTGTGTGTGTGTGCCTTCCAGTGAAAATAGCTGTGTGAAAGCCTTCTGCAACATGGCAGCACACAGACCAAGTTATGAGTCAGGCTGATTTTGGAAGCCGGTTATATAAGCTGCTTGCTTGCGTATTTGAGGTTTGGTGGTGGAGCGAGAGTGAGAGATAGCGGAGAAAGGGATGGAAGGAGTGAGAGTGAGAAAGATGGAGGGAGAGAGAGGAAGAAAGAGGGAGCGAGAGAAAGAGAGAGGGATGGAGCCAGAGAGAGGGGATGGGACAGATAGAGAAAAAGATTGAGAAAGAGAGGGAGAGAGAGGAGGAGAGAGATGGGGGAGTTTTTTATCCTTTGAACAGCTGGCTTCTACACATCTTGGCAGCAGAGATATAGACAGTTATTAGGGGAAGTGGAATTGCTCGTCCATCAGATTAAATTGTGAGATATAGAGAAAAGTATTATTATTTTGCTTACCCACTCTGCCCATCTATTTGGGTTAGATTTAGGATTCAATAGGCTATTTGGGTTTGGTTTAGGGTTCATGGGCTATTTGGGTTTGGTTTAGGGTTCATGGGCTATTTGGGTTTGGTTTAGGGTTCAATAGGCTATTTGGGTTTGGTTTAGGGTTCATGGGCTATTTGGGTTTGGTTTAGGGTTCATGGGCTATTTGGGTTTGGTTTAGGGTTCAATAGGCTATTTGGGTTTGGTTTAGGGTTCATGGGCTATTTGGGTTTGGTTTAGGGTTCATGGGCTATTTGGGTTTGGTTTAGGGTTCATGGGCTATTTGGGTTTGGTTTAGGGTTCAATAGGCTATTTGGGTTTGGTTTAGGGTTCATGGGCTATTTGGGTTTGGTTTAGGGTTCATGGGCTATTTGGGTTTGGTTTAGGGTTCAATAGGCTAGTTGGGTTTGGTTTAGGGTTCATGGGCTATTTGGGTTTGGTTTAGGGTTCATGGGCTATTTGGGTTTGGTTTAGGGTTCATGGGCTATTTGGTTTTGGTTTAGGGTTCAATAGGCTATTTGGGTTTGGTTTAGGGTTCATGGGCTATTTGGGTTTGGTTTAGGGTTCATGGGCTATTTGGGTTTGGTTTAGGATTCAATAGGCTATTTGGGTTTGGTTTAGGGTTCATGGGCTATTTGGGTTTGGTTTAGGGTTCATGGGCTATTTGGGTTTGGTTTAGGGTTCAATAGGCTAGTTGGGTTTGGTTTAGGGTTCATGGGCTATTTGGGTTTGGTTTAGGGTTCATGGGCTATTTGGGTTTGGTTTAGGGTTCATGGGCTATTTGGTTTTGGTTTAGGGTTCAATAGGCTATTTGGGTTTGGTTTAGGGTTCATGGGCTATTTGGGTTTGGTTTAGGGTTCAATAGGCTATTTGGGTTTGGTTTAGGGTTCATGGGCTATTTGGGTTTGGTTTAGGTTTCAATAGGCTATTTGGGTTTGGTTTAGGGTTCATGGGCTATTTAGGTTTGGTTTAGGGTTCATGGGCTATTTGGGTTTGGTTTAGAGTTCATGGGCTATTTGGGTTTGGTTTAGGTTTCAATAGGCTATTTGGGTTTGGTTTAGGGTTCATGGGCTATTTGGGTTTGGTTTAGGGTTCATGGGCTATTTGGGTTTGGTTTAGGGTTCATGGGCTATTTGGGTTTGGTTTAGGGTTCATGGGCTATGCCAAGAGACATAACTATTTGTTTTGTTGTGCTCTTACAGATGGACAGAGAGCTCGGTCTATGTTTGGGACAAATCAAGGACGGTCCAAACCAGACCAAAAAATAAACATCTGTGGACTGTAATGATGGGGAGGTGAGTCGGAAGCTGGTGAAACGTTTTAATAAAACAACAAAACCAAAGAACACGACACTAACATAAGGCAGTACGCCAACACACGAGAACAATACCAACTGGTGAGTGAAAATGGGAGAGTGACATATAAAGGGGAGGAAATTATGAAGGTAATGGAGTCCAGGTGTGAATTATAATGATTAACAGGTGTGCGTAATGATGAATCCCAGGACCGGTGGTTAGTGCTCTGGCGACGTCGTACGCCGGAGGGGAGGAGCAGGAGCAGACGTGACAGGACGTTGAAATTAAAGCCGCACCGGACCCTACCGAAAAACGACGCCTGTGGACGTTGAAATCAAGGCCAGGGTGACTGACCAAATGTAAACTACTTTTAAATCCAGCATGGAAGACAGGAGAGGGAAATCCCTGGGCTCCAGACTAATACTGTTGCAGCAGAGACATGACATGTATTGACCAAGAATGAAGGATAGGTTGTGACCTGTGTATTAGAGTGATGTTCTACATGTGTGTGTGTGTGTGTGTGTGTGTGTGTGTGTGTGTGTGTGTGTGTGTGTGTGTGTGTGTGTGTGTGTGTGTGTGTGTGTGTTGTAGTTGGAGTGTTTTCATGTCTGACATCATGTCTGATTGTGTGTTGAAGCCTTGAGAGCTTGATGTGTGTTTTGGACAGTGTGTGTGTGTTTCTGAGTCTGACTGTGTGTTGGAATGTTCTAGAGCCTGAATACCGGGATGCAGACTGCACAGACCATGCACACTCACTCAGTCCCTGCTGCAGAGTCACTCACTCCACTGCAGAAAGACCACAGAAGAGCATACTAATCTATTGGCATGACAACTAGAGTGGAATATTCGTTTGGCCTAGAAAATATGGCTGAGGAAGAAAAGATGAATGAGCTGTGATGTGATATAAATAAAATGGGTTCAGAAAGCCAGGGGTCTTCAGAAGACAGACATACAGCCAGGGGCCTTCAGAAGACAGACATACAGCCAGGGGTCTTCAGAAGACAGACATACAGCCAGGGGCCTTCAGAAGACAGACATACAGCCAGGGGCCTTCAGAAGACAGACATACAGCCAGGGGCCTTCAGAAGACAGACATACAGCCAGGGGCCTTCAGAAGACAGACATACAGCCAGGGGCCTTCAGAAGACAGACATACAGCCAGGGGCCTTCAGAAGACAGACATACAGCCAGGGGCCTTCAGAAGACAGACATACAGCCAGGGGCCTTCAGAAGACAGACATACAGCCAGGGGCCTTCAGAAGACAGACATACAGCCAGGGGCCTTCAGAAGACAGACATACAGCCAGGGGCCTTCAGAAGACAGACATACAGCCAGGGGCCTTCAGAAGACAGACATACAGCCAGGGGCCTTCAGAAGACAGACATACAGCCAGGGGCCTTCAGAAGACAGACATACAGCCAGGGGCCTTCAGAAGACAGACATACAGCCAGGGGCCTTCAGAAGACAGACATACAGTCTATCTTGCTTTAATTACAGACAGAGCGGAACAATGCTACAGACGTCCTTGGGGCAGTTGTCACTTTAAAATGTCTGCCAAACAAAAAACATTGATTTCGAAGTTTAACAAACCATACAACTCTATGCACAAGGACTACTTTGAACATTTTACACTGAACATTTGACAAAAACACATTTATTGGAAGAACAGTGCAAATTAAAAGTTTGATAACAGAATTTCAGTAAAATCTCCCTCAGGTTTTTATGTGACCATGTTTTCTAAAAACGGTGTTAAATATCTGCTCTGAATGAAGATTGAAAGACGTCTGCAGACAGAATGGGCTGCCAGCTATGTATGACATGACACCTTGACTTTGAAAACATCTATCTGGGTTATTGAACTACAGTGACGTGAACAACTAAGTGAAGTGGATTTAATAAATTTCATCATGGGTCCCTGATCTGTATGAAACAGAAATGCACAGTTATGGATATGAATGGCATTCTCTTCATGGTACACAAAGGTAGAAATATACAATATCCTCCTTTTTCATATTTGGGTATTATTCTACACACTGGCTATTATTTTAATCAGCTCTGCTCCCAAACAAGACCACATTTGGTTGGTCCGGACCGGTCCAAATCTGAACCGATCTATAGACATCTATGTTTCATCACAAGTTTGGACATCAAAGTACAGCACAGCACAGCACAGTACAGTAGAGTTCAGTACAGTAGAGTTCAGTACAGTACAGTAGAGTTCAGTACAGTAGAGTTCAGTACACTACAGTAGAGTTCAGTACAGTAGAGTTGAGTACAGTACAGTACAGTAGAATCGACGTGAGTAGAGTTCAGTACACTACAGTAGAGTTCAGTAGAGTTGAGTACAGTACAGTACAGTACAGTCGACGTGAGTACAGTAGAGTTCAGTACACTACAGTAGAGTTCAGTAAAGTACAGTACAGTACAGTACAGTCGACGTGAGTAGAGTAGAGTTCAGTACACTACAGTAGAGTTCAGTAAAGTAGAATACAGTACAGTACAGTACATTACAGTCGACGTGAGTAGAGTAGAATGCAGTACCCTACAGTAGAGTTCAGTACAGTACAGTAGAGTTCAGTACAGTAGAGTTGAGTACAGTACAGTAGAGTCGACGTGAGTAGAGTTCAGTACACTACAGTAGAGTTCAGTATAGTAGAGTTGAGTACAGTACAGTCGACGTGAGTAGAGTAGAGTTCAGTACACTACAGTAGAGTTCAGTAAAGTACAGTACAGTACAGTAGAGTCGACGTGAGTAGAGTTCAGTACACTACAGTAGAGTTCAGTAAAGTAGAGTTGAGTACAGTACAGTACAGTACAGTCGACGTGAGTAGAGTAGAGTGCAGTACACTACAGTAGAGTTCAGTAAAGTAGAGTTGAGTACAGTACAGTACAGTCGACGTGAGTAGAGTAGAGTTCAGTACCCTACAGTAGAGTTCAGTAAAGTAGAGTAGAGTAGAGTAGAGTAGAGTAGAGTACAGTCGACGTGAGTAGAGTAGAGTGCAGTACACTACAGTAGAGTTCAGTAAAGTAAAGTACAGTTAGTCCTTCCAGGATTTTGTACTGTACTAAACTACAGTATACTCTACTCAACTTTTTTACTTTACTATACTCTACTGTGCTTTACTGTACTGTGCTCTCCAAACTTGTGAAACATATTTGGTCCAGTCCGGACTGGACTGCGGCAGGTGACCCAACTGTGCTTTGTAACTACTATGATTTCCCTTTGTAGCCAATTCAATTGCAGTAATTTCATTACTGATTTTTCTGAAATTATGTTACCAAATCGGTTTACCTTTACTTATTAGTTCTGTGAACTTCCATTATCCTCCAAAAATTTGAAAATAAAATATTAAATATTTTAAATTTGTAGGTTTTTGCTAACGGAATTTCAAGGCACAGGGCAATGTTTCTTAAACTTACACAAGGTAAATCATTTATCCCAAACTAAATAGTGTTGATATTAGTTGGCAAATTTTCTAAGACCCCTTTTCCATCTCATTGACCAAAAATCTAAGAATTTGCTTAGTCCTAATATTTAGGAATAGAAAAATGGTTGAAAAATGTATGCATGCCTTAATTCATCAAAAATATAGACTCTTAGCTTTCCTTTGACACCATATTTGACATGTTCATGGGTCCTTTTATATGGAAATGCCCCTATCTTAATTTGACTAGTTTCTCACAGCAGGAAAATGATCCTGGAGCAACAGGACATAATATAATAGACATAATTAATAGACATTTGTGTAGAGGTTGATACATTTTCCGTTAGGGCAAATCAAATCTGAAACTTTAAAGTGGAAATCACAAACTTTAGAAGCCTTTTTAAACCTTGAATACACTACAGGTTTGCATTTCCTCTTGCTGCGCAGGAAAGTGCTCTGCGACAACAGAGTGATCAAATTAAATAATAAAATAGTTTTGATGGCTAGAGTTCTAACCTCCACTGGCTCACTCTCTAGATTGTAACCACATGTTTGTTTGCATGTGTTACGTCTCCTGTAAGCATTTGCTTTCCGTTAAAATGACTCTATGGTTTCATTGCTAAACAAGTTTCAACACGCCATACGCAAAAGTAGATATACAGTACCTTCGGAAAAGTATTCAGACCCCTTGACTTTTTCCACATTTTGTTACGTTACAGCCTTATTCTAAAATGGATTAAATAAAATGTTTTCCTCAGCAATCTACACACAATACCCCATAATGACAAAGCAAAAACAGGTTTTTAGACATTTTTGCTAATTTATTAAAAATAAAAAACAGAAATACCTTATTTAAATAAGTATTCAGACACTTTGCTATGAGACTCGAAATTGAGCTCAGGTGCATCCTGTTTCCATTGGTCATCCTTGAGATGTTTCTACAACTTTATTGGTATCCACCTGTGGTAAATTCAATTAATTGGACATGATTTGGAAAGGCACACACCGGTCAATATAAGGTCCCACAGTTGACAGTGCATGTCAGAGCAAAAACCAAGCCATGAGGTCGAAGGAATTGTCTGTAGAGCGCCGAGACAGGATTGTGTCGAGACACAGATCTTGGTAAGGGTACCAAAAATGTCTTCAGCATTGAAGGTCCCAAGAACACAGTGCCCTCCATCATTCTTAAATGGAACAAGTTTGGAACCACCAAGACTCTTCCTAGAACTTGCTGCCCGGCCAAACTGAGCGATCGGGGGAGAAGGGGAACCCGATGGTCACTCTGACAGTGCTCTAGAGTTCCTCTGTGGAGATGGGAGAACCTTCTAGAAGGACAACCATCTCTGCAGCACTCCACCAATCAGGTCTTTATGGTAGAGTGGCCAGACGGAAGCCACTGCTCAGTAAAAGGCACATGACAGCAAACTGGACATTGCCAAAAGGCACCTAAAGACTCTCAGACCATGAGAAACAAGATTGTCTGGTCTGATAATAACAAGATTAAACACTTTGGCCTGAATGCCAAGCGTCATGTCTGGAGGAAACTTGGCACCATCCCTACGGTGAAGCTTGGTGGTGGCAGCATCATGTTGTGGGGATGTTTTTCAACGACAGGGACTGGGAGACTAGTCAGGATCGAGTCAAAGATGAACTGAGCAAAGTACAGAGAGATCCTTGATGAAAACCTGTTCCAGAGCGCTCAGGACCTCAGACTGGGGCGAAGGTTCACCTTCCAACAGGACAACAACCCAAAGAAAACAGCCAAGACAACGCAGGAGTGGCTTCGGGACAAGTCTCTGAATGTCCTTGAGTGGCCCAGCCAGAGCCCGGACTTGAACCCAATCGAACATCTCGGGAGAGACCTGAAAATAGCTGTGCAGCAACGCCCCCCATCAAACCTGACAGAGCTTGAGAGGATCTGCAGAGAAGAATGTGAGAAACTCCCCAAATACAAGTTTGTAGTGTCATACCCAAGAAGACTGAATGCTGTTATCGCTGCCAAAGGTGCTTCAACAAAGTACTGGGTAAAGGGTCTGAATACTTATGTAAATGTAATATTTCAGTTTTTATATTTAATAAGTAAGCAAACATTTCTAAAAAACGGTTTTTGCTTTGTCATTATGGGGTATTGTGTGTAGATTGATGAAAACAATTGAATCAATTTTAGAATAAGGCTGTAATGTAACAAAATGTGGAAAAAGTCAAGGGGTCTTAATACTTTCCGAAGACACTGTGTATGGTATATATGGGACATTGGGTCTTTTCTTGTGCAATATTTATTTTATATTGTCTGTAATAGCAGGATTTAGGTTGCTGAGAACCTATGGGCTTGGAACCATAAAACGGGTCTGAATTCATAGTTTAATTCCTTCTAAAAGCCCGGAGAGATGAGAACTCCTTTTACTGCTTCCCACAGATGATCATATAAAGCATTTAAGCGTTTCCCCAGAAAAGTGTCATGCTGAGAGTTTGAAGAGAGAGACAGAGAGAGAGAGAGAGACAGACAGAGAGAGAGAGAGTGAGAGAGAGAGAGACAGACAGAGAGAGGGAGAGAGAGAGAGAGAGCGAGAGAGAGAGACAGAGAGACAGAGAGAGAGACAGAGAGAGAGAGAGACAGAGAGAGCGAGAGAGACAGAGAGAGCGAGAGAGACAGAGAGAGAGAGAGAGAGCGAGAGAGAGAGAGAGAGAGACAGACAGAGAGAGAGACAGAGAGAGAGAGAGAGAGACAGAGAGAGCGAGAGAGACAGAGAGAGCGAGAGAGACAGAGAGAGAGCGAGAGAGCAAGAGAGAAATGGGTTTCCAGGGAAATCGTGTTGGTGAATGAACCAGTATCTAACGTGAGCCCTAAAAGTAACTGTCACCTTAGATTGCCAGACAATATTCTATGTCTGATACACTTTGTCCAAAAGCCATAGATCAGAGACGGCAACACTCCTCCTGCAGAGCTACTGGCTGTGTAGAATGCCAGGTGTGTTACAGCAGGGCTGGAGCAAAAGCCTGCATGAGAGGAGGATTGATCATCCCTGCCATACGGAGTGCGTCAAACTCAGTTAAATATTTAGGAAAGGGTGCCATGTTGACACCAAGGGCTGGTTTCCCAAACCCAGATTAAGTGCACTCCTGGACTCAAAAGAATGTTCAAAGGAGAGTTTCCAAGAGAATACCCATTTAAAGTGTTTGGTTTTTTGTCCAGGAAAAAGCTGCTTAATCTGGGTCTGGGAACCCACCACCCCTAAATGTTCCCAATGACAATGATTAAAAGGCAATTGCAAATGCAATTTAGAATGTTATTGTCAAGGGACATCATTTGGCAAAAGGGTCATTTGGTGCCAACAAAATCTTTTTTTTCGACGTCTGTAGATGAATGGCTCATCGGATCGGAAAGCTTTAAATCGACACACCAATAAACAGGCCGTCGCTCCGCCATGCCTCGGATTACTCTTAGTCTACTCATCTCAGAGAGAAATGCACAACAGTCAAATTCAATTTGAAGTCTTGGCCAAGATTGCTTCCACTAACCCGTAAGGTTTCTGTCAGGACAAGAGAGAGGAGAACGGAAGATAACTGGTAACTCTGAGCAAAACAACAAGTATTCTGTCGCTTCCACTCCAGTCCAATCAAGGTTCATGAAATGAATGTGACAAGCTACATTTACAGCAGACATCCAGTGTACCATCCAGTGTACCATCCAGTGTACCATCCAGTGTACCATCCAGTGTACCATCCAGTGTAACAGTGTACCATCCAGTGTACCATCCAGTGTACCATCCAGTGTAACATCCAGTGTACCATCCAGTGTAATATCCAGTGTACCATCCAGTGTACCATCCAGTGTAACATCCAGTGTACCATCCAGTGTAACATCCAGTGTACCATCCAGTGTAACAGTGTACCATCCAGTGTACCATCCAGTGTAACATCCAGTGTACCATCCAGTGTACCATCCAGTGTACCATCCAGTGTAACAGTGTACCATCCAGTGTACCATCCAGTGTACCATCCAGTGTACCATCCAGTGTAACAGTGTACCATCCAGTGTACCATCCAGTGTAACATCCAGTGTAACATCCAGTGTACCATCCAGTGTACCATCCAGTGTACCATCCAGTGTACCATCCAGTGTAACAGTGTACCATCCAGTGTACCATCCAGTGTACCATCCAGTGTAACATCCAGTGTACCATCCAGTGTAATATCCAGTGTACCATCCAGTGTACCATCCAGTGTAACATCCAGTGTACCATCCAGTGTAACATCCAGTGTACCATCCAGTGTAACAGTGTACCATCCAGTGTACCATCCAGTGTAACATCCAGTGTACCATCCAGTGTACCATCCAGTGTACCATCCAGTGTAACAGTGTACCATCCAGTGTACCATCCAGTGTACCATCCAGTGTAACATCCAGTGTACCATCCAGTGTACCATCCAGTGTAACATCCAGTGTACCATCCAGTGTACCATCCAGTGTACCATCCAGTGTAACAGTGTACCATCCAGTGTACCATCCAGTGTAACATCCAGTGTACCATCCAGTGTACCATCCAGTGTACCATCCAGTGTAACATCCAGTGTAACATCCAGTGTAACAGTGTACCATCCAGTGTAACATCCAGTGTAACATCCAGTGTAACATCCAGTGTACCATCCAGTGTAACATCCAGTGTACCATCCAGTGTACCATCCAGTGTAACATCCAGTGTACCATTCCTGTCTGTCTAGTTAGTTTTCCTGGGAAGCTGATCTCTTCCTCATGAGTATTCACGGAAATAACTAATACTGAGTCTACTGCTACCGTCTCAGCCTATGTCTACCTCAACCTGAAATTACACACATTAGGAGACCTAACTAAGGTGGTCGGGGAGTGTGTGTGTGTGTGTGTGTGTTCATATCATTTGTCCAGGGCTCCCTTGGAAAAGAGACCTTGGTGTCAATGGGACTCCTCTGCTAGTGGAGGCTGCTGAGGGGAGGATGGCTCATAATAATGTGTGGATGGTGTTGAGGAGTGGTAATAACCACATGGAAACCACGTCGTTGATGTGTTTGATACCTTTCCATTGGCTCCATTCCAGACATTACTATGAGCCGTCCTCCCCTCAGCAGCCTCCACTGTCCCCTTCCTAAATAAAGGTTCAATAAAAAACTCAGCAAGAGTTGACAAATCAAACGCTTGAGCAGAAGCAGAGAGAGAGAGAGGGGTCGACCAAGGGTGAATTTTGTATGTGAAGGGTTGCTTTAAAAAATGCATGGGTCTCCATTTGGTGGAGGTGAAGTGTACAGCAGGCAGAGAGCGAGACAGAGAGGTGACTGGGGGTGGAAGCAACGTCAGAGTCATACCATGAACACTCCCATCTGACGCACACAAACCTCATTTACCTCTGCCAGGGATGGAGTGAGTGAGAGGAAGAGCGAGGGATGAGAGAATGAGGAATGAGAGAAAGGATGCAGTGTTTCCCCTAGGATTTCTTTCAGCAGCAGTGGCAGAGTTAGCATTAGGGGGGTCCCAACATTTTAGAGGCCTTTCTCTTGGCCGCAGACATAATGTTGCTGTTTTAAAGCTAATTTCCTGAAATTCTACACATTTCTCCATGGGGTGGAGAGAAAATGTTAGTTTAAAAGCTAGTTTCCTGCAATTCTACACATGTTGCCATGGCTTATGCCTTGTTCTTATGCTATCTGAGTGACTCAAACATTTTAACAAAATCAATGCCATGACACTTTTGAAATGTTAGATTGTCCCTGATTGTCTAGTTTTATTTTGGTGAGTAGATCTTATTTAAAAATAATAGAGTTTCATAATCTTTTCTACATATTTTATATCTGGTTTTAGTCGTTTAAGTTTACACTGAAAACGTTTTACCATCCCAGAAAAATAAATCTTCTTCTAATTATTAATATGAATCTTTTTATCATAATGTTTGGAGTGGGGGCAACGATGAATATAGGGGAAAAACTGTGATGAGTACGAGATCTGAGGAGGGAAGCGATCTGCCCTTGGGCTGCCTTCTCCACCATGATGTCATTTAACTGATGGCCTGTGCACACACACACGACAGACATGTTTACCTGTGATCTTTTATGACGGCTGAGCGTTTGACAGAGGCCATTTTACTTGCACAATGAAACTGGCAACGCAGTCAGTCTGCTTCCCTTCACTTACAGTATGGCATACATCCCTCATTTCTACACACACAATGGATCTGCGACTGGAAACCAAATTAGCTCGATATCACTGTAACTTTTACATTTATTGTATAATTTTAGAGTGTATTTCTTGCATGCCAACCACATTTTTGGGGACATTTTCCAATATTTGTCTGAGTCCAATGCAGACAGACAGACGGACACATCCTATTTACATTTAAGTAATTTAGTAGACTTTTCTCAATAAAGTAGCTCACAGCAAAGTTAGTGCTAGTTGGTGAAAAAAGTCAAGTGTGACTGTTAGTTCACGAAGGACAAGTGAGGATTATTTAATGTCTGATGCAGTGAATGCATCGACTCACCCACGTACTGGGTCGACGCATAAATTGTGATTGGTGTCAAGTGTGTTGCTGCTTCCTACAACAAATAACCTTACTATCATCCTAAAACCTAATCCTCCTAGCAATCATGTCCAGTACTGTAGCCAGAGGCTTTAAACAGGGGCTTTAGAATGGGGAAATGAAAACAATGACTTAAAGAGGATTGGCTCACTGTTACGCAACACTCGTTTTGGGGGGCCAGCAAATCCCTTATATATATATATATATATATAGGTATAGAGAGAGAGAAAATGGAGAGAGAGAGCTGGAGGGGGAGATGGAGGGAGAGAGAGATGGAGGGAGAGAGAGAGCTGGAGGGGGAGATGGAGGGAGAGAGAGAGAGATGGAGGGAAAGAGAGAGGTGGAGAAAGAGAGAGAGCAAGAGAGAGAGAGCGAGAGAGAGAGTGGAGGGAGAGAGAGAGATGGAGGAAGAGAGAAAGAAAGAGAGATGGAGGGAGATAGAGAGAGATGGTGATATATAAGGAGAGAGAGGGAGGGAGAGAAGAGGTAGAGAAAGAGAGAGCGATAGAGAGAGATATGGAGATATGGAAGGAGAGAGAGATGGAGGGAGAGAAGAGGAGGAGAAAGAGAGAGCGAGAGAGAGAGATCATAATGATGATGATGAGGAGGTCTGAAAAATAGTATCCTCTGTTGGAGCATCTGTGGAGGTTTCCACAGACAGACAGACAGACAGACAGACAGACAGACAGACAGACAGACAGACAGACACTCACTCACTCACTCACTCACTCAGTGGCCAAAGCATTCCCCACAACATTACACCACCGCCACTAGACTGTACCGTTGACACCAAGCAGGATGGGGCCATGGACTCCTGCTGCTAACACCAAATCCTGACTCTGCCATCAGCATGACACAACAGGAGCCAGGATTCATCGGACCAGACAGTGTTTTCCCAGTCCTCAACTCTCCAGTGTTGGTGATGGCGGGCCCACTGGAGCCGTTTCTTGTTTTTAGCTGATAGGAGTGGAACCTGGTGTGGTCGTCTGCTGCAGTAGCCCATCCGTGACAAGGACCGACGAGTTGTGTGTTCCGAGATGCTGTTCTGCTCACCACTGTTGTACAGCGCCGTTATTTGCCTTTTTGTAGCCCGCCTGTTAGCTTGAACGATTCTTGCCATTCTCCTTCGACCTCTCATCAACGAGCTGACTGGATATTATTTGTTTGTCACACCATTCTCGGTAAACCCTAAACACTGTTGTGAGTAAAAAGCCCAGGAGGCTGGCCGTTTCTGAGATACTGGCACCGATGATCATAACAGGCTCAAAGTCGCTTAGGTCACTTGTTTTGCCCATTTTTATGTTCAATCGAACAGTAGCTGAATTCCTTGATGCCTGCCTGCCTGCTTTATATAGCAAGCCACGGCCACGTGACTCACTGTCTGTAGGAGCAAACCATTTTGATGAACTGGGTGGTGCATGTAATAAACTGGCCACTGAGTGTATATGCAGTCACACGCACATTGGAAAAGGGGCGGGTTACTCCTGTGGCGTTGGCCGTGGCTGGTTGCCATGGCTACCTGGCATTAGTCTGGATGCACAGCCTCCGTCGCCATGGAAGCCAGGCTGGCACTAAACCCCAAGAATCCTTCCCAAATGCTTTTCTAAGGCATGTACTACTCTACCCCTCAACCTTTAAACCCATCTTTCTTTTTTTCTATCACACCGTCACTTCCTCTCTCTTTCTATTTCTGTCTCTCCTTCCTCCATCCTCTCTTTTGCATACCCCGGCTTATCTCACCATCCCCCCTCTTGTTCTCTCTCTCCTCTCTATCTTTCTCCTCTCTCTTATCTCTCTGATTTCTCTGCAGTTTTTCTCTCTCCTCTCTCTCTCACTTCCTCTCTCTTTCTCCTCCTCTCTCTCTGATTTCTCTGCAGTCTCTCTCTCTTTCTCGCTCTCTGTCCCCTTTCTCTCTGATTTCCCTAAAGTCTCTCTCCTCTCTCTCTCTCCTCTTTGATTTCCCTGTAGTCTCTCTCTCTCCTTTCTCTCTGATTTCCCTGTAGTCTCTCTCTCTCCTTTCTCTCTGATTTACCTGCAGTCTCTCTCTCTCTCTTCTCTGATTTACCTGCAGTCTCGCTCCTCTCTCTCTCTTCTCTGATTTCCCTGCAGTCTCTCTCTCTCTCTCTCTCTCCTTTCTCTCTGATTTCCTTGCAGTCTCGCTCTCTCTCCTTTCTCTCTGATTTACCTGCAGTCTCGTTTCTCTCTCTCTCTTATCTGATTTCCCTGCAGTCTCTCTCTCTCCTTTCTCTCTGAATTCCCTGCAGTCTCTCTCTCTCTCTCCTTTCTCTCTGATTTCCTTGCAGTCTCGCTCTCTCTCCTTTCTCTCTGATTTACCTGCAGTCTCGTTTCTCTCTCTCTTCTCTGATTTCCCTGCAGTCTTTCTCTCTCTCCTTTCTCTCTGATTTCCCTGCAGTCTCGTTTCTCTCTCTCTCTTCTCTGATTTCCCTGCAGTCTCACTCTCTCTCCTTTCTCTCTGATTTCCCTGCAGTCTCGCTCTCTCTCACTCTTGCAGTCCCTCTCGCTCCTCTCTGATATCCTTGCAGTCTCTCTCCTCTCTCTCTCCTCTCTGATATCCTTGCAGTATCTCTCTCTCTTCTCTTCTCTCTCTCCCTCTCAGACTTCTCTGCAGTCACCCTCTCTCTGATTTACCTGCAGTCCCTCTCCTCTCTCTTCTCTGATTTCCCTGCAGTCTCTCTCTCTCTCCTTTCTCTCTGATTTCCGTGCAGTCTCTCTCTCTCTCCTTTCTCTCTGATTTCCCTGCAGTCTCTCTCTCTCTCCTCTCTCTCTGATTTACCTGCAGTCTCTCTCCTCTCTCTCTCCTATCTGATTCCCCTGCAGTCTCTCTCTCTGATTCCCCTGCAGTCTCTCGCTCTCCTCTATGATATCACTGCAGTCTCTCTCCTCACTCTCTCTTCTGACTTCCAAGCAGTATCTCTCTCTCTTCCCTCTCTCTCTGTCCTCTCTGATATCCCTGCAGTCTCTCTCCTCTGATTTCCATGCAGTATCTCTCTCTCTCTTCCCTCTCTCTCTCTCTCTCTCTCTGTCCTCTCTTATTTCCCTGCAGTCTCTCTCTCCTCTCTCTCTCCAATTTCCCTGCAGTCTCTTCTCTCTCTCTCTCTCTCCCCGTCTCTCTCTCGCCCCAACCACTGATTTCCTTGCAGTCTCTCTCTCCACTCTGATATCCCTGCAGTCGCTCTCCTCTCTCTCTGATTTCTCTGCAGTATCTCTCTCTCTCGGATTTCCCTGCAGTCTCTCTCTCTCTCTCTCCTTTCTCTCTGATTTCCCTGCAGTCTCTCTCTCTCTCCATGATATCCCTGCAGTCTCTCTCCTCTGATTTCCATGCAGTATCTCTCTCTCTCTTCCCTCTCTCTCTCTGTCCTCTCTGATTTCCCTGCAGTCTCTCTCTCCTCTCTCTCCAATTTCCCTGCAGTCTCTTCTCTCCTCTCTCTCTCCCCGTCTCTCTCTCGCCCCAACCACTGATTTTCTTGCAGTTTCTCTCTCTCCACTCTGATATCCCTGCAGTCTCTCTCCTCTCTCTCTGATTTCTCTGCAGTATATCTCTCTCTCTCAGATTTCCCTGCAGTCTCTCTCTCTCTCTCTCTCCTTTCTCTCTGATTTCCCTGCAGTCTCTCTCTCTCTCTCTCTCTCCATGATATCCCTGCAGTCTCTCTCTCTGATTTCTCTGCAGTATATCTCTCTCTCTCAGATTTCCCTGCAGTCTCTCTCTCTCTCTCTCTCCTTTCTCTCTGATTTCCCTGCAGTCTCTCTCTCTCTCTCTCTCTCCATGATATCCCTGCAGTCTCTCTCTCTGATTCCCCTGCAGTCTCTCTCCTCTCTATCTTTCTTTCTCTTTCTCTCTCCTCTCTCTCTGATTTCCCTGCTGTATTTTTCTCTCTCTCCTCTCTGATTTCCCTGCAGTCTCCACTCCTCTCTCTCTGATTTCCTTGCAGTCTCTCTCTTTCTCTCTCTGATTCCCTGCAGTCTCTCTCCTCTCTATCTTTCTTTCTCTTTCTCTCCTCTCTCTCTGATTTCCCTGCTGTATTTTTCTCTCTCTCCTCTCTGATTTCCCTGCAGTCTCCACTCCTCTCTCTCTCCTTTTCTCTTCCTACCTGTCTCTCTTTTTCTCTCCGCTCTGTCTCTCGATTCAATTCAATTAAAGGGGCTTTATTGGCATGGGAAACATATGTTAACATTGACATCGCTCTCTCTCTCCACTCTCTGATATCACTGCAGTCTCTCTCTCTCTCCTTTCTCTCTCATTTCCCTGAAGTCTCTCTCCATCTTCCCCTCTTTCTCGCTCTCTCTCTCCTCTCTGATTTCCCTGCAGTCACTCTCTCTTTCTCTCTCTCTCCATCGCTCTCTCTTTCCACTCTGATATCGCTGCAGCCTCTCTCTCTCGCCTTTCTCTCTCATTTCCCTGAAGTCTCTCTCTTCTCTCTCTCTCTCCATTCTCTCTGATTTCCCTGAAGTCTCTCTCCTCTCTGATATCCCTGCAGTCTCTCTCCTCTCTATCTCTCTTATCTGATTTCCCTGCAGTCTCTCTCCTCTCTAGCTCTCTTATCTGATTTCCCTGCAGTCTCTCTCTCTCTCTCTCTCCTTTCTCTCAGATTTCCCTGCAGTCTCTCTCTCTCTCTCTCTCCTTTCTCTCTGATTTCCCTGCAGTCTCTCTCTCCTCTATGATATCACTGCAGTCTCTCGCTCTCCTCTATGATATCACTGCAGTCTCTCTCCTCTCTCTCTCTTCTGACTTCCAAGCAGTATCTCTCTCTCTTCCCTCTCTCTCTCTCTGTCCTCTCTGATATCCCTGCAGTCTCTCTCCTCTGATTTCCATGCAGTATCTCTCTCTCTCTTCCCTCTCTCTCTCTCTCTCTCTCTCTCTCTCTCTGTCCTCTCTTATTTCCCTGCAGTCTCTCTCTCCTCTCTCTCTCCAATTTCCCTGCAGTCTCTTCTCTCTCTCTCTCTCTCTCCCCGTCTCTCTCTCGCCCCAACCACTGATTTCCTTGCAGTCTCTCTCTCCACTCTGATATCCCTGCAGTCGCTCTCCTCTCTCTCTGATTTCTCTGCAGTATCTCTCTCTCTCGGATTTCCCTGCAGTCTCTCTCTCTCTCTCTCTCTCCTTTCTCTCTGATTTCCCTGCAGTCTCTCTCTCTCTCCATGATATCCCTGCAGTCTCTCTCCTCTGATTTCCATGCAGTATCTCTCTCTCTCTTCCCTCTCTCTCTCTGTCCTCTCTGATTTCCCTGCAGTCTCTCTCTCCTCTCTCTCCAATTTCCCTGCAGTCTCTTCTCTCCTCTCTCTCTCCCCGTCTCTCTCTCGCCCCAACCACTGATTTTCTTGCAGTTTCTCTCTCTCCACTCTGATATCCCTGCAGTCTCTCTCCTCTCTCTCTGATTTCTCTGCAGTATATCTCTCTCTCTCAGATTTCCCTGCAGTCTCTCTCTCTCTCTCTCTCTCCTTTCTCTCTGATTTCCCTGCAGTCTCTCTCTCTCTCTCTCTCTCTCCATGATATCCCTGCAGTCTCTCTCTCTGATTCCCCTGCAGTCTCTCTCCTCTCTATCTTTCTTTCTCTTTCTCTCTCCTCTCTCTCTGATTTCCCTGCTGTATTTCTCTCTTTCTCTCTCTGATTTCCCTGCAGTCTCCACTCCTCTCTCTCCTCTCTCTCTGATTTCCCTGCTGTATTTCTCTCTTTCTCTCTCTGATTTCCCTGCAGTCTCCACTCCTCTCTCTCTCCTTTTCTCTTCCTACCTGTCTCTCTTTTTCTCTCCGCTCTGTCTCTCGATTCAATTCAATTAAAGGGGCTTTATTGGCATGGGAAACATATGTTAACATTGACATCGCTCTCTCTCTCCACTCTCTGATATCACTGCAGTCTCTCTCTCTCTCCTTTCTCTCTCATTTCCCTGAAGTCTCTCTCCTCTCTCTCTCTTCCCCTCTTTCTCGCTCTCTCTCTCCTCTCTGATTTCCCTGCAGTCACTCTCTCTTTCTCTCTCTCTCCAT
Organism: Salmo trutta; assembly: GCF_901001165.1. Taxonomy (NCBI): domain Eukaryota; kingdom Metazoa; phylum Chordata; class Actinopteri; order Salmoniformes; family Salmonidae; genus Salmo; species Salmo trutta. The sequence continues at coordinate 16,345,044 of NC_042957.1, forward strand.
CGCTCTCTCTCTCCACTCTCTGATATCGCTGCAGCCTCTCTCTCTCGCCTTTCTCTCTCATTTCCCTGAAGTCTCTCTCTTCTCTCTCTCTCTCCATTCTCTCTGATTTCCCTGAAGTCTCTCTCCTCTCTGATATCCCTGCAGTCTCTCTCCTCTCTATCTCTCTTATCTGATTTCCCTGAAGTCTCTCTCCTCTCTAGCTCTCTTATCTGATTTCCCTGCAGTCTCTCTCTCTCTCTCTCTCTCCTTTCTCTCTGATTTCCCTGCAGTCTCTCTCTCCTCTATGATATCACTGCAGTCTCTCGCTCTCCTCTATGATATCACTGCAGTCTCTCTCCTCTCTCTCTCTTCTGACTTCCAAGCAGTATCTCTCTCTCTTCCCTCTCTCTCTCTGTCCTCTCTGATATCCCTGCAGTCTCTCTCCTCTGATTTCCATGCAGTATCTCTCTCTCTCTCTCTCTCTCTCTCTCTCTCTCTCTCTGTCCTCTCTTATTTCCCTGCAGTCTCTCTCTCCTCTCTCTCTCCAATTTCCCTGCAGTCTCTTCTCTCTCTCTCTCTCTCTCTCTCCCCGTCTCTCTCTCGCCCCAACCACTGATTTCCTTGCAGTCTCTCTCTCTCCACTCTGATATCCCTGCAGTCTCTCTCCTCTCTCTCTGATTTCTCTGCAGTATCTCTCTCTCTCGGATTTCCCTGCAGTCTCTCTCTCTCTCCATGATATCCCTGCAGTCTCTCTCCTCTGATTTCCATGCAGTATCTCTCTCTCTCTTCCCTCTCTCTCTCTGTCCTCTCTGATTTCCCTGCAGTCTCTCTCTCCTCTCTCTCCAATTTCCCTGCAGTCTCTTCTCTCCTCTCTCTCTCCCCGTCTCTCTCTCGCCCCAACCACTGATTTTCTTGCAGTTTCTCTCTCTCCACTCTGATATCCCTGCAGTCTCTCTCCTCTCTCTCTGATTTCTCTGCAGTATATCTCTCTCTCTCGGATTTCCCTGCAGTCTCTCTCTCTCTCTCTCCTTTCTCTCTGATTTCCCTGCAGTCTCTCTCTCTCTCTCCATGATATCCCTGCAGTCTCTCTCCTCTGATTTCCATGCAGTATCTCTCTCTCTCTCTTCCCTCTCTCTCTCTCTCTCTGTCCTCTGATTTCCCTGCAGTCTCTCTCTCCTCTCTCTCTCCAATTCCCTGCAGTCTCTTCTCTCTCTCTCTCTCTCCCCGTCTCTCTCTCGCCCCAACCACTGATTTCCTTGCAGTTTCTCTCTCTCCTCTCTTTGATATTCCTGCAGTCTCTCTCCTCTCTCTCTGATTTCTCTGCAGTATATCTCTCTCCTCTCTGATATCCCTGCAGTCTCTCTCCTCTCTCTCTCTCCTCTCTGATATCCCTGCAGTCTCTCTCCTCTCTCTCTCTCCTCTCTGATTTCCCTGCAGTCTCTCTCTCATCTCTCTCTCTTTCTCTCTCCAATTTCCCTGCAGTCTCTTGTCTCTCTCTCCTCTCTGATGTCCCTGCAGTCTCTTCTCTCTCTCCCTCTCTATGTCCCTCTCTCTCTCTGTCCCTCTCTCTGTGTATTAATAACATGGTTATTGATCAAGATATAAAGCTGTGTCCATTTCCTGCTTAGCTCAGTGTGAGTCAGTTGATGCCTGCTCTAACACACACACACACACACACACACACACACACACACACACACACACACACACACACAAAATGACAATGAAAATAGGATATATACACAGGAGCATACACACACACACAAATGCACACACATGCACACACACACACACACAGCCGTCACAGTGCAGGAACAGTTACAATAAGCATGCATCAGTACATAATGAAGAAATGAAAATTCAACGGAATGGTTTATTTCCATTCATTCACTTCCAGCCACATATCGTCAGTGTGTGTGTGTATGTGTGAGTGTGTTTATTCGTCTGTGCCAAGTGAACAGTAGTGGTTCAGTTAGTAACAGTCTATTGCATAAGTCCAGATTTATGAAACATTAACATTGGTAAAGGAGCAGAAATTATTTGGACTTTAAAGGCTCTTTAATATTTTCACGCCGTGATGGTGATTTGGGGTGTTTTTCTCACAACGTGTTAGAGACGAGAGAAATGAGAGGAGCTGCTAGCCAGTTAGCTGTTAACACCACACAGACAACTGAGAGACTTTCTTCTTTCCTTCACCTCCTTTATGTCTCTGCCCCTTCCCTCTTCTTTTCCTCTCTCTCTTTCTGTCGCCCTTTTATCCATCTCTCTCTACGTCCTTATTCCTCTCCTCTCTCTGGTAACAGTATCCTGACTGAAGCAGTGACTGACTGCAGGGGCCTTGCCTAAATCAAACAGGAGTCAAAGGATTATCCCTGTGACCACAGAGACCCATGCTGGACAGCCGTCCGAGGGAAAACACAGCATACGCTGGCTTTTCCTCCATGCCTTTTACTGTAATAAGAGAGTGAACTATGTCTGGATAACCTGTAGGTGTACTAAACCGCTCCAGCCTTCTAGCCAAGTGCTTGAAAATACTGGTTCTCACAATTATATACTGCACCAGGGTTAATGTTTAGAGGCGGTGTTGTAAGAGATACCAGTACTGAAGCAGTGGAAGATAATGTTTAGAGGCGGTGTTGTAAGAGATACCAGTACTGAAGCAGTGGAAGATAATGTTTAGAGGCGGTGTTGTAAGAGATACCAGTACTGAAGCAGTGGAAGATAATGTTTAGAGGCGGTGTTGTAAGAGATACCAGTACTGAAGCAATGGAAGATAATGTTTAGAGGCGGTGTTGTAAGAGATACCAGTACTGAAGCAGTGGAAGATAATGTTTAGAGGCGGTGTTGTAAGAGATACCAGTACTGAAGCAGTGGAAGATAAGGGGTGGTGGTTCTTGTGCTTCTACATCAACCACTGCTCTAACCCCTGTATCTGTTACTTACTATAGCCCTCTACCGTGGCAGTAACTTACTGTAGCTACATAGCCCTCTACCGTGGCAGTAACTTACTGTAGCTACATAGCCCTCTACCGTGGCAGTAACTTACTGTAGCTACATAGCCCTCTACCGTGGCAGTAACTTACTGTAGCTACATAGCCCTCCTACACGTGCCATAACTATACTGTAGCTAACCTAGCCCTCTACCCGTGGCAGTAACTTACTGTAGCTACATAGCCCTCTACCAGTGGCCGTAAGTCACTACTGTCGCTACCTAGCCCTCTACGCTGTTGGCAGTAAGAACTTACTGTTAGCTACATATGCCCTCTACCGCTGGCAGTAACTTACGTAGCTACATAGCCCTCTCCGTGCAGTAACTACTAGCACATAGCCCTTACCGTGGCAGTAACTTACTGTAGCTTACATAGCCCTCTACCGTCGGCAGTTAACCTACTGTCGATACATAGCCCTCTACCGTTGGCAGTAACGTTACTTAGCTACATAGCCCTCTACCGTTCGGCCAGTAACTTACCTGTAGCTACATAGCCCTCTACCGTGGCAGTAACTTACTGTAGCTACATAGCCCTCTACCGTGGCAGTAACTTGCTGTAGCTACATAGCCCTCTACCGTGGCAGTAACTTACTGTAGCTACATAGCCCTCTACCGTGGCAGTAACTTACTGTAGCTACATAGCCCTCTACCGTGGCAGTAACTTACTGTAGCTACATAGCCCTCTACCGTGGCAGTAACTTACTGTAGCTACATAGCCCTCTACCGTGGCAGTAACTTACTGTAGCTACATAGCCCTCTACCGTGGCAGTAACTTACTGTAGCTACATAGCCCTCTACCGTGGCAGTAACTTACTGTAGCTACATAGCCCTCTACCGTGGCAGTAACGTACTGTAGCTACATAGCCCTCTTACCGTGGCAGTAACTTACTGTAGCTACATAGCCCTCTACCGTGGCAGTAACTTACTGTAGCTACATAGCCCTCTACCGTGGCAGTAACTTACTGTAGCTACATAGCCCTCTACCGTGGCAGTAACTTACTGTAGCTACATAGCCCTCTACCGTGGCAGTAACTTACTGTAGCTACATAGCCCTCTACCGTGGCAGTAACTTACTGTAGCTACATAGCCCTCTACCGTGGCAGTAACTTACTGTAGCTACATAGCCCTCTACCGTGGCAGTAACTTACTGTAGCTATATAGACCTCTACCGTGGCAGTAACTTACTGTAGCTACATAGCCCTCTACCGTGGCAGTAACTTACTGTAGCTACATAGCCCTCTACCGTGGCAGTAACTTACTGTAGCTACATAGCCCTCTACCGTGGCAGTAACTTACTGTAGCTATATAGACCTCTACCGTGGCAGTAACTTACTGTAGCTACATAGCCCTCTACCGTGGCTCAAACTTACTATATTGTAGCAGACTCAATGGGGTGGGGTTTCCACGTCACCAAGTTCAATAACCAAACACGCACACGAAGCACAACTAGAATACAAATGGGGAATTTATTAGGGAGATTTGCACACTGTGGGAAAGGGGGGAATTCAGCAACCAGTTCACAGTCCACAATCTGTCCTCATTGTCCGTTCCGTTCTCCACCCTTCCTAAAACTCGAGTCCTGGTCAGAACTATCAGGGGGCTTGCTAGGGAGGCAAAGTGGGGAATAAATCTCCGGTAGTAGCTAGTCCACCCCACAAACTTAAGTACCTGCTTCTTGGTGAGGAGGCGGGTCCAGTCCCGAAGCACCTCCACTTTCTTCGCCTGGGGTTTGACACATCCCCTCCCGATCGTTTACCCCAGGTACTCAGCTTCCCCCAGGCAGAGCTGACATTTCCTTCGCCTGGGGTTTGACACATCCCCTCCCGATCATATACCCCAGGTACTCAGCCTCCCCCAGGCAGAGCTGACATTTCCTTGGGTTAGCTGTTAGCCCCACCCCCGTAAGTCCTGCAATACCGTGCTCACCTGGTTTAGATGTGTCTCCCACTCGCTCCCATGAATCACATTCATTCTGGACCCGGCCCCATGCAACCCAAAAGGCAGCTACTTGTAGTGGATCAGTACATCAGGGTTGGCAAAAATAGTTTTCTCCCGTACTTCAGGAGCTAAGGGCACCTACCAATAACCCTTCGTCAGGTCGAGCGTGCTGATAAATCGGGCGGTCCCTAGCCATTCATCAGTTCGTGGCATGGGGTCGGCGTCGAACATTGAGATTTAATTTACTTTTCTAAAATCATTACAGAAGCGAATTGTGCCATCTGGTTTCAGCACCAACACTATGGGGCTGCATCACTCACTATTCAACTCTTCGATAATATCAGCTTCCAACATCGTTTTTTCCTCTGTCCTGACAGCCTCTCTCCTTGCTTCCGGTATGCGGTAGGGTCTCAACTTCACCTTTTTCCCAGGTTCGGTGATGATGCTGTGCTGTACCAGATCGATGTGTCCTGGTTCACTGGAGAACACATCCTGGTTCAGGCCAACCAACTCCGTCAGCTCCTCCTTCTGTGCTTGGCTCAGCTGCTCCCCCAGTGGCACCATCGCTGGCTTGGTCTCTGTGGTAGCTTTCTTCGGGGAAAAAGAGTAGAGTACATCACGTGCATTCCATTTCTTTAACAAATTCACATGGTAAATATGGGTCAGATGCCTACGTTCCGGTTCTCTGACCCTATAGTTAGCTTCACCCACCTTCTCAAGGACTTCGTATGGCCCGTTCCATCAGGCCAAAAACGTACATTCTGAGGTGGGGACTAACACCAACACTTTGTCTCCTGGCCTGAAGTCTCTTCGTTGTGCCCCTCTGTTGTACACCTGCGCTTGGGCCTCCTGGGCTTCCAACATGTGTTCCCGTACCATGGGCCACAGGGTTGCCATCCGGTCTCTCATGTCTTCCACGTGCTCCACCATGGTTCAATGGGGTGACGGTTGCTGTTCCCAGGCTTCTTTAGCCACGTCCAGCAGTCCTTGGGGTCGTCTCCCATACAGGAGTTCAAAGGGAGAGAATCCTGTTGAAGCTTGGGGAACTTTTTGAATCGAGAACATCAGGTAGGGTAGCAGCTGGTTCCAATTCTTTCCATCCTCCTTCATCCCCTTCTTTAGCATCTACTTCAGGGTTCGATTGAATCTTTCCACCAACCCATTAGTCTGCGGGTGATACACTGAGGTGCACAACTGGGTTATTTTCATTAGTTTGCAGAGATCCTTCATGATTCGCGACATGAACGGGGTTCCCTGGTCGGTTAATATCTCGTCGGGGATGCCTATTCGGGAGAACAGCATGTCTAACTCACATGTGATTCCCTTGGTGGCCATGGTGCGCAGGGGAATGGCTTCCGGGTACTTGGTGGCATAATCCAGAATCACCAGGATGTATTTGTGCCCTCGGTTGCTCTTGGGTAGAGGTCCCACCTGGTCCATTGCAATCCTGCTGAAAGGGACTGAAATAATGCATAGGGGAATTAACCTCTATGGGGGTGTGGGACGCTACCGTCCCACCTGGCCAACATCCAGTGGAATTGCAGAGTGCAAAATTTGGGCTTATAATTAAAGTTCAAGCCATTGAAACAGTGGTAAGCTGAACATTTTCTTTTTTGGGATGGTTTGTCCTCGGGGTTTCGCCTGCCATATCAGTTCCGTTATACTCACAGACATTTTTTGAACAGTTTTGTTTTCTATCCAAATCTACCAATTATATGCATATCCTAGCTTCTGGACCTGAGTAGCAGGCAGTTTACTTTGGGCACGCTTTTCATCCAAAATTCCAAATGCTGCCCCCTACCCTAGTGAGGTTAAGGGGCCGCAAAAGTGTGGTTTTGGCGTCACCTGCTGGTGCTCCAGGCAACTGTGGCAGTAATCTTCCACTGCTCTCTTCACATCCGGCCTGTAAAATCGTGCCTTGATCCAGTCTAAGGTCTTCTCCACTCCTAGGTGAGCCCCAAGAAGGTGGGAGTGTGCCAACTACAGGACAGATTGTACAAAGGGACGGGGAACCAACAACAACTCCATACATTCGTCATTCTTCTTCACGACCTGATACTGCAATTTCTTCTTTATAGAAAAATGGGGTAGTTGATCTGACTTACCCCCTCCATGGGCTTTCTGTCCACCACGGTCACCTGCTGGAGAGCGCTGGCCAGGTTGGGATCCTCCAATTGGTCCGTGTCAAACTAGCCCACTAGACAGGCGGGCTCTGGCGCCACCTCATGGTCCATCGGAAACATGTCCCCCAGACTCGCCACACCTTCCTCCAGTCTTGCTTCACCCGAGTCACCCTCCAAGAGGGGTTCTATTGACGCCTGGGGGTCCACTTCCTAGAATCCACACATCAGGGCATCCCTCCTTCTGGCGTCCCTCCCAACTCTCCGGATTTCTCCTCCCTTCTGGTTCCCTTGGTTCCCCCCGTCTCCGGACATACTGTTCCATAGTTGGCGGAACATCAGGAAATCCCTCCGATAAGGACCGGCACAGGCAGGTTCAGAACAACTCCCACTGGCCATGTGTGTTGTCCCTTTGTGGTCTGTAGGTGGAGGTGTGTGGTAGGGTAGTCCTTGGTCTCATCGTGTCAGTCAGGTTCGGGGACTGGGCGAAGTCAGGTCGGATCAGGGTCACCATACTCCCAGAGTCCACAAGTGCCGTGGTGTACTTTCCGTTGGCTCTTACCGGGGTGACAGGGGAAGGACCACTCTCCTCAGCCCAGCATGCCATCAGCAAGCCGCAGGGATGCCCGGTGGCTACCTCACTGGCCGAGGCCGAAGGAATTGGGACATCGTGGTTTGGACAGTTCCAGGCGATGTGTCCCGGCTCACCACACTCGTAGCACTTCCTGCTGCCTGGGTTCAAGAAAAGGCGTAATCTCGGAGAGCTGGCTGTTGGTGCCCCCCCATCCTTGGCCGTGGTCCTGGTGTGGTCCTCTGCTCTTTTCCGCTCCTTTGGGCGAGTGGAGTGTTCAGCCTTCCGTGGTTGCCACCTGTTGACCTTCCACCACTTCCACCAGCTGATCTGCACTATGAGGGTTAGCTTGGCTTGCTAACTTTTAAGCTTCGAATGGGAGAGAGTCAAGAAATGTATCTATGACCCCTTTCTCGATGGGCGTGAGTGTCAGTGGTTCAACAGTTAGCCAGCTCTTGGCCAGCCTAATTAGATCATGCAGTTGCGATCGGGGTGACGCTGTAGCATCATACGCCCAATCATGGAATCTTTGTGCCCTGCTAATCAGGGTGTAACCATACCGGCGCAGGATTTCCTTTTTCAGCCCGTCACAATGCGTCGCCTGGTCAACCGTCAGATCCTGATAGGAAGGGTTCTAGCAGGCTGGCCCATTGCTCATGCGGCCATTTCTCCCTAGCCGCCGTCCTCACGAAGGCTTGGAGGTAAGCCTCGATGTCGTCAGCCTCTGTCAGCTTCATTATAAACCTACTGGGTTTGGGGTGAGAGACTGCTGTGCCTGCCACCATACCAGCCTGGGCAGCTGTCAGCTGGTTGAGTTCAGCTCGCAGGAGAGTGGTCTGCTGACAATGTTCCTCCAGCAGCTGTTTCACCAATGCTTTCATTGTGCTCCGTGTCTGTTTCTCCACCACATGTAGCAGGTTCAAGGGGGTGGGGTTTCCACGTCACCAGTTCAATAACCAAACACGCACACGAAGCACAACTAGAATACAAATGGGGAATTTAATAGGGAGATTTGCACACTGTGGGAAAGGGGGGAATTCAGCAGCCAGTTCACAGTCCACAATCCGCTCTCGTTGTCCGTTCCGTTCTCCAGGGGTAATCCTAAAACTCAGGTCCTCAGCCAAACCGGTTCGGTACACAGTGGGGGTAATCAGACAGTCCAGGTCACAATGGGTAATCACATTATCCCCAAGCACTCCATGGCTTAATGATCCACAGGCTTGCCTTGTTGGGGCAGGAAGTCCATATAAGGCTTGGGGGTGGAGCCAGCAGCGCTGCAAGATATCTCCCTTTAATCACCACTCCCCTCACCTCTCCCTGCCCTCCGCCACAATTTGTACATAGCCCTCCTGGGCTGGTTGTTTTGAAAGCTGCTTACCAGAGGAAAACTCAGTCTGTCAAAGCTGATCTAGTCATCAGTTAGAGAGGAGAAATCTGACCAGCGATCACACACCAGATTACTACTGGGTAAAATCTGAAACTTGGATGGAGACAGGGATGGACGGAGGGATGGATGAAGGAATAGATGGATGGATGAAACAGTTACACATAAATGTTTCTGATTAAAAACTACAGACCTATAGCGCTCCCCTCGATCATCATGAAAACCTTTGAGCTCCTGGTCCTGTCCCATCTCAAAACCACCACCCACGCCCTCCTTGACCCCATGAAGTTTGCCTACAGAGCCGATAGTTCTGTGGACGACGCCGTCAACATGGACCTTCACTACATCCTCCAACACCTCGAAAACCCAAGGACAAAAGTACTAAAAAGTACCCAAGGACATACTATCTGGACACCTTTCCCACCCTGGACATTCTTCCCACCCTGCCCACCCTGGACACCTTTCCCACCCTGGACACCCTTCCCACCCTGGACACCCCATCTATTAAAGACTGCGCTTTGGTAGATGGTTTAGATGAATCATGACCAAAACCACCTGAACAGTTTCTCCCCCCATGCTGTGGCCCTCATTAACCACCCATTGGGCTCATAGGGATTGAGTGACTTTGCATTGGGCCATTTACTGCACCTTGTCATCAATGACCTGAAATACTAATCTGCACTTTACCGCACTAATCTCGTCACGACTTCTGCCGAAGTCGATGCCCCTCCTTGCTCGGGTGGTGCTCGGCGGTCGACGTCACCAGTCTTCTTGCCATCATTGATCAGTTTTAAATTTTCCATTGGTTTTGTCTTGTCTTCCTACACACCTGTTTCCAATCCCATTAATTACATGTTGTGTATTTAACCCTCTGTTTCCCCTCATGGCCTTGTCGGTAATTGTTTGTGATGTTATGTACGTGTGTATTTTGTATTGGTGTGCGACGGGTTATATTTACCCATGTTATTTTTGTACTTTGGTTTTGGAGTTTGTTTTTTGTTATTAAATATTCCAGTTTGACCAATTTAGTTTCTCCTGCGCCTGACTTCCCTGCCACTGTAGCGTCCGTTGTTGGAATGAGACCAAGGCGCAGCGTGGGTTGGGTTCATCATACTTTAATATAAACGGTGAACCAGCAAAAACCAAAACAAGAAGCAACACAACGAACGAACAGTTTCACAGGCTACTCACAGCAATGCAAAAACAACTTCCCACCCCAGACAGGTGGAAAAAGGGCTAACTAAGTATGGCTCCCAATCAGCGACAACGATGTACAGCTGTCCCTGATTGAGAGCCATACCAGGCCAAAACACAGAAATACAAAACATAAATAGGGAACATAGAATGAACATAGAAATATAAAATATAGAACACACATCAAAACCCCGAAACACACAAAACAAACACCCCCTGCCACGCCCTGACCAAACTACTATAACAAATAACCCCTTTTACTGGTCAGGACGTGACAGCCACCTACATACACGATTATGACAAATCTGCACACCTCCGCACAACACTGTATATGCACTGTATTTCCTGCACTGTATTTCCTGTATATGCACTGTATTTCCTGTAGGTCCCATGGTAGCATCCCTCCCTCTGCTTATATATATATATCCCCTCTGTAAATGGTATATTCCCACTGTAATCAGCCTATACTCCAGAGTTTTACTCCAGAGTTTTACATTGTATATTCGGTACAAATGTAGGATCTTAATTTGGTCACTCTTTGGTTGCTGAGAATGTTCCTGCACAGCATTAAATGCAAATTTGTAGTGTATTTGAGTTTTAAAAAGTATTTTAAAGTTTTTAATTTCCACTTTGAAATGTCAAAATGAAAAATGTACCAACCTTAAAAAAATGTCAATTCATTATCATCCACATAATAATTCACATTTCCTGTTGCTGAATAATTATTGTCCTGCTGTAGCAAACTGTCTCAAAGTAAGTTCCTACATCTGTATGATGTCTATGTGGACTTGTGTCTGTATTCTGTTTATCTATTGTCAGTTACGGATAGCCCCTTCACACTGAAGCAGATTATGGGTCTGTGTAAATATACTTGGTGAATAAAGGTGATTCTGATACAACAGCCAGACATAATCATGTTCGATAACAAAAATGGTGCTGAAGACAAAAGACACTTTACAGAATATCTAAACGTGTGTCTCTGAGCACTCTGCAACCATGACGACAGCGGCCATATCAGGGAAGGATGCTCCAAGGCACCATAGGAGCTGCGAGCGTTTACGAGGAGTGGAGGAAAGAAGGAAGAGAAGAAGAGGTGGAGCGGCGAAGAGAAGCGAGAAAAGAGAGGGCAGGCAGAAAGAACAAACAGTCACAGTCGCTGCCAGCCACAACACACGGCCACCGCAGCAGCCCTCAGAGACAAACAAAACACAACAACACCATTGTCATCACCACAGCAGTCTTGGCAAGCTTCTTTACAAGCCATCAACACCTCCCCCTCTCTTTCCTTCTCTCTTCTTTCCTCTCTTCTTTCCTCTCTTTCCTTCTCTCTTCTCCTCTCTTCTTTCCTCTCTTCTTTCCTCTCTTCTTTCCTCTCTTTCCTTCTCTCTTCTCCTCTCTTCTTTCCTCTCTTTCCTTCTCTCTTCTCCCTCTCGTTCATTCTCTCTTCTTTTCTCTCTTCTCCTCCTCTCCTTCCTTCTCTCTTCTTTCCTCTCTCCTGCTCCTCTCTTTCATTCTCTCTTCTCTTCCTCTCTTCTCCTCCTCTCCTTCCTTCTCTCTTCTTTCCTCTCTCCTCCTCCTCTCTTTCCTTCTCTCTTCTCTTCTCTTCCTCTCTTCTCCTCCTCTCTTTCCTTCTCTCTTCTCCTCCTCTCGTTTCTTCTCTCTTCTGTCCTCTCTTCTCCTCCTCTCTTTCCTTCTCTCTTCTCTCTTCTCCTCCTCTCCTTCCTTCTCTCTTCTTTCCTTCTCTCTTCTCCTCCTCTCTTTCCTTCCTCTGCTCCTCCTTCCTCATCCCCCTACCAGGACATTGACTGCCCAGCTAACACATTACCATTCTACCCCTGCCCCTCTGCAAGGACAACCATTCACAGCTGGCTCATATGTAGAAACACAATGTATAGAACAGAACAGACATGGCTGTCTATTCCATAGGATAGAGATTTACATTAATTTTGTACATTGCAATTGTATCTGTACATCAATCTGCAATCCCATCAAAGCCCCTGCTCTCTAATAGACACAGGGATGTACTACTGATAGCAGGGAACACAACACATCTCTACTAGATAGGGAAATGATAATGAATGATGTCTTTTGAGATGCAGACGTAGTAAAGTAGATACAGGGCTTCTTAGACTTTTTCAGCTCAAGACCCAAATGAGAAATTGTCCGTCCTCCAACAAACCAAATTAAGAAGAAATAGTGTGTGATCATTGATGCATTCTCATAACTAGAGACACCTCTCACATGCCCAGGGACCACTTTGGGTCCTGACCCATTGTTTAAGAGACCCTGCATTAGAGTATTACAGCGAGCGTAGCTGCACAGTAACCAACCCAGTGGTGCCCTATCCAGCCCAGCCTAGCGTAGCTGCACAGTAACCAACCCAGTGGTGCCCTATCCAGCCCAGCCTAGCGTAGCTTCACAGTAACCAACCCAGTGGTGCCCTATCCAGCCCAGCCTAGCGTAGCTTCACAGTAACCAACCCAGTGGTGCCCTATCCAGCCCAGCCTAGCGTAGCTTCACAGTAACCAACCCAGTGGTGCCCTATCCAGCCCAGCCTAGCGTAGCTTCACAGTAACCAACCCAGTGGTGCCCTATCCAGCCCAGCCTAGCGTAGCTTCACAGTAACCAACCCAGTGGTGCCCTATCCAGCCCAGCCTAGCGTAGCTTCACAGTAACCAACCCAGTGGTGCCCTATCCAGCCCAGCCTAGCGTAGCTTCACAGTAACCAACCCAGTGGTGCCCTATCCAGCCCAGCCTAGCGTAGCTTCACAGTAACCAACCCAGTGGTGCCCTATCCAGCCCAGCCTAGCGTAGCTTCACAGTAACCAACCCAGTGGTGCCCTATCCAGCCCAGCCTAGCGTAGCTTCACAGTAACCAACCCAGTGGTGCCCTATCCATCCCAGCCTAGCGTAGCTTCACAGTAACCAACCCAGTGGTGCCCTATCCAGCCCAGCCTAGCGTAGCTTCACAGTAACCAACCCAGTGGTGCCCTATCCAGCCCAGCCTAGCGTAGCTTCACAGTAACCAACCCAGTGGTGCCCTATCCAGCCCAGCCTAGCGTAGCTTCACAGTAACCAACCCAGTGGTGCCCTATCCAGCCCAGCCTAGCGTAGCTTCACAGTAACCAACCCAGTGGTGCCCTATCCAGCCCAGCCTAGCTGCACAGTAACCAACCCAGTGGTGCCCTATCCAGCCCAGCCTAGCGTAGCTTCACAGTAACCAACCCAGTGGTGCCCTATCCAGCCCAGCCTAGCTGCACAGTAACCAACCCAGTGGTGCCCTATCCAGCCCAGCCTAGCGTAGCTTCACAGTAACCAACCCAGTGGTGCCCTATCCAGCCCAGCCTAGCGTGGCTTCACAGTAACCAACCCAGTGGTACCCAGTACATTGTACAGTACAGTAACCTACCTGACTTTAAACTCCTGCGCTGTGACCTGGACCTGGGCTCCAGCAGACACAGCCTCAGTACAGTAACCTACCTGACTTTAAACTCCTGCGCTGTGACCTGGACCTGGGCTCCAGCAGACACAGCCTCAGTACAGTAACCTACCTGACTTTAAACTCCTGCGCTGTGACCTGGACCTGGGCTCCAGCAGACACAGCCTCAGTACAGTAGATCTGAGGGAAGTAGAATCGGTGAGACTGCACGTTTATATCCATGGTGCTTGGCAGCTACCGCACATCAGACGCACAGCACAACCCTGCTAAAGGAACGGTGGAAGGATTTCTCTCCTTTCGCTGTGTCTCTTTTCTTTCTTCTTTCCTTATCCCTGATCTGTCCGTTCCAGGCTGTGGCGTTCCAGGCTGTGGCGTTCCAGGCTGTGGCGTTCCAGGCTGTGGCGTTCCAGACTGTGGCGTTAGTTAACGAGAGAGTTCTAAAGTTAACGATGGCATCCCAGTCACCGTCTCTCTGGGGTCGTCGTGGATTCACAGTCACAGCGCGATACAGCCAGACATCCCCCTCTCCTCTCTTCACGCAGAGTCCCTCGATCACTTCTGCTGGCTCCTCACAGACACACTAACCTTTTTCCCTAGTAGCAACACAGCCGTACAAGGAGCGGAGAGGACATACATGAATAAATACAAATAAAAGAACAAAGACATTTCCAATGAGAACTCCTTGTGAGAAAAAAAGACCGCAAATAAAAACCGGTTCATTTTCTGGGTCTTTTTCACCAATGCATCCTCTTCCACAGCAGGGATATTTTAGAAAAAGGAGAGAATATAAAACAGAAAGAGAGAGAAAAAGAGAATAAATTAACAATGCTAAAGCAGCCCTCAGTCGAGTCTGAGAGCACTGAATGAGAGATGAGAGCCCTTTTTTTGACGTTCGAGTGGAGAGATAGAGAGAAAGAGAGAGAGCGAGAGAAAAGAGGGGGAGGAGAGAGAGAGAGAGAGAGAGAGAGGAGAGAGAGAGAGAGAGAGAGAGAGGAAAAGAGAGAGAGAGAGAGAGAGAGAGAGAGAGAGAGAGAGAAAAAGAGGGAGAGAGAGAGCGAGAGTGGTAGAGCGAGAGAGAGAGCGCGGTAGTGAAACAGAGAGAGAGAGATTCCCGGTGCTGTGAGGCGTTGCCCTTACACTGCCTCTCTCCTCTGTGTGTCTCACTGGATTACCGCCTCCCCCTCCCCCTCCATCCCCGTCTCCCCCTCTCCCCTCCCAGCTGTGATATGAGCGGTGGGTCGCCAGCCCCCGAGGCTGCTGGTCCTCTCCTCCCTCTCTTCTCCTCTTCCAGGGCTCTGATTGGCGGAGCCAGGGATGCGTAAGCCTGCGCGGAACGAGGGAAGAGGAGCGACGGACGTTAATTCATCTGATTGCTCCCATCTTTCTCGGACCTGATTCAAGGTGGCATGCCAGGGTGGGGTGGAGCTACATTACAGATCTGTCTCTCACACACACACACACACACACACACACACACACACACACACACACACACACACACACACACACACACACACACACACACACACACACACACACACACACACAGTGCATACATAGAGAAGCACACAGGTGGGTAAATGGAGATACCAATGCATCTCTGGTTTAAATAAATATCTGAAGCATTGTTATTTGAACAGGTGTGAAAGTACTGAGAGTACATGATGGAACCTCCCATTGCCACATT
Organism: Salmo trutta; assembly: GCF_901001165.1. Taxonomy (NCBI): domain Eukaryota; kingdom Metazoa; phylum Chordata; class Actinopteri; order Salmoniformes; family Salmonidae; genus Salmo; species Salmo trutta. Next base: position 16,360,345 of record NC_042957.1, read on the forward strand.
ACCACCACAAATACAGATGTAGGATCTTAACTTGAGCCAGTTTGCTACAGCAATAAAAGAATCCTGCGGCAACAGGAAATTTGAATTATTATTAATGGATATTTTTGTAGGGGCTGATTTTTTTATTTTATTTATCTGGGCAAGTCAGTTAAGAACAAATTCTTATTTACAATGACGGCCTAGGAACAGTGGGTTAACTGCCTTGTTCAGGGACAGAACAACAGATTTTTACCTTGTCGGCTCGGGGATTTGATCTTGCAACATTTTGGTTATTAGTCCAACGCGCTAACCACTAGACTAAATGCCGCCCCAATGATACATTTTCAATTAGCGCAAATCAAGTCTGAAATTTCAAAGTGGAAATTACAAACTTTAAAAGCCTTTTTAAAACACTACTAGTTTGCATTTCCTGCTGTGCAATAAAAGAGTGATCAAATTAAGATCGTACATCTACACAGAACACCCTGCATTTTTCTAAGACACACCTATTATATTATTTCAGTGCATACTACTATTAAAAACATGTTTTCAGTCAGTGTGATAAAAAGAAGAATCTACATCAAAACCTGCAGTAAAAGCACTGATCAATTCTATAAATAAGTGTCCAGATTACTGTAGAGGTTAGATACAGTGCCCTCCATAAAGCACCACACAGACAGTACAGTAGTCACTCCCTAGCTAGCTAATGAAGTGGTAGTACAGTGTAGAGGTTAGATACAGTGCCCTCCATAAAGCACCACACAGACAGTACAGTAGTCACTCCCTAGCTAGCTAATGAGGTGTAAGTACAGTGTAGAGGTTAGATACAGTGCCCTCCATAAAGCACCACACAGACAGTACAGTAGTCACTCCCTAGCTAGCTAATGAGGTGGTAGTACAGTGTAGAGGTTAGATACAATGCCCTCCATAAAGCACCACACAGACAGTACAGTAGTCACTCCCTAGCTAGCTAATGAAGTGGTAGTACAGTGTAGAGGTTAGATACAATGCCCTCCATAAAGCACCACACAGACAGTACAGTAGTCACTCCCTAGCTAGCTAATGAGGTGTACGTACAGTGTAGAGGTTAGATACAATGCCCTCCATAAAGCACCACACAGACAGTACAGTAGTCACTCCCTAGCTAGCTAATGAGGTGGTAGTACAGTGTAGAGGTTAGATACAATGCCCTCCATAAAGCACCACACAGACAGTACAGTAGTCACTCCCTAGCTAGCTAATGAAGTGGTAGTACAGTGTAGAGGTTAGATACAATGCCCTCCATAAAGCACCACACAGACAGTACAGTAGTCACTCCCTAGCTAGCTAATGAGGTGTACGTACAGTGTAGAGGTTAGATACAATGCCCTCCATAAAGCACCACACAGACAGTACAGTAGTGACTCCCTAGCTAGCTAATGAGGTGGTAGTACAGTGTAGAGGTTAGATAAGGTGCCCTCCATAAAGCACCACACAGACAGTACAATAGTGACTCCCTAGCTAGCTAATGAGGTGTAAGTACAGTGTAGAGGTTAGATACAGTGCCCTCCATAAAGCACCACACAGAGACAGTACAGTAGTCACTCCCTAGCTAGCTAATGAGGTGTAAGTACAGTGTAAAGGTTAGATACAGTGCCCTCCATAAAGCACCACACAGACAGTACAGTAGTCACTCCCTAGCTAGCTAATGAGGTGTACGTACAGTGTAGAGGTTAGATAAGGTGCCCTCCATAAAGCACCACACAGACAGTACAGTAGTCACTCCCTAGCTAGCTAATGAGGTGGTAGTACAGTGTAGAGGTTAGATACAGTGCCCTCCATAAAGCACCACACAGACAGTACAGTAGTCACTCCCTAGCTAGCTAATGAGGTGTACGTACAGTGTAAAGGTTAGATACAGTGCCCTCCATAAAGCACCAAACAGACAGTACAGTAGTCACTCCCTAGCTAGCTAATGAGGTGTACGTACAGTGTAGAGTTTGGATACAGTGCCCTCCATAAAGCACCACACAGAGACAGTACAGTAGTCACTCCCTAGCTAGCTAATGAGGTGTAAGTACAGTGTAAAGGTTAGATACAGTGCCCTCCATAAAGCACCACACAGACAGTACAGTAGTCACTCCCTAGCTAGCTAATGAGGTGTACGTACAGTGTAAAGGTTAGATACAGTGCCCTCCATAAAGCACCAAACAGACAGTACAGTAGTCACTCCCTAGCTAGCTAATGAGGTGTAAGTACAGTGTAAAGGTTAGATACAGTGCCCTCCATAAAGCACCACACAGACAGTACAGTAGTCACTCCCTAGCTAGCTAATGAGGTGTAAGTACAGTGTAGAGGTTAGATACAGTGCCCTCCATAAAGCACCACACAGACAGTACAGTAGTCACTCCCTAGCTAGCTAATGAGGTGTAAGTACAGTGTAGAGGTTAGATACAGTGCCCTCCATAAAGCACCACACAGACAGTACAGTAGTCACTCCCTAGCTAGCTAATGAGGTGTACGTACAGTGTAGAGGTTAGATACAGTGCCCTCCATAAAGCACCACACAGACAGAACAGTAATGACTCCCTAGCTAGCTAATGAGGTGGTAGTACAGTGTAGAGGTTAGATACAGTGCCCTCCATAAAGCACCACACAGACAGTACAGTAATGACTCCCTAGCTAGCTAATGAGGTGGTAGTACAGTGTAGAGGTTAGATACAGTGCCCTCCATAAAGCACCACACAGAGACAGTACAGTAGTCACTCCCTAGCTAGCTAATGAAGTGGTAGTACAGTGTAGAGGTTAGATACAGTGCCCTCCATAAAGCACCACACAGACAGTACAGTAGTCACTCCCTAGCTAGCTAATGAGGTGTACGTACAGTGTAGAGGTTAGATACAGTGCCCTCCATAAAGCACCACACAGACAGTACAGTAGTCACTCCCTAGCTAGCTAATGAGGTGTAAGTACAGTGTAGAGGTTAGATACAGTGCCCTCCATAAAGCACCACACAGACAGTACAGTAGTCACTCCCTAGCTAGCTAATGAGGTGGTAGTACAGTGTAGAGGTTAGATACAATGCCCTCCATAAAGCACCACACAGACAGTACAGTAGTCACTCCCTAGCTAGCTAATGAGGTGTACATACAGTGTAGAGGTTAGATAAGGTGCCCTCCATAAAGCACCACACAGACAGTACAGTAGTCACTCCCTAGCTAGCTAATGAGGTGTAAGTACAGTGTAGAGGTTAGATACAGTGCCCTCCATAAAGCACCACACAGACAGTACAGTAGTCACTCCCTAGCTAGCTAATGAAGTGGTAGTACAGTGTAGAGGTTAGATAAGGTGCCCTCCATAAAGCACCACACAGACAGTACAGTAGTCACTCCCTAGCTAGCTAATGAGGTGTACGTACAGTGTAGAGTTTGGATACAGTGCCCTCCATAAAGCACCACACAGAGACAGTACAGTAGTCACTCCCGAGCTAGCTAATGAGGTGTAAGTACAGTGTAAAGGTTAGATACAGTGCCCTCCATAAAGCACCACACAGACAGTACAGTAGTCACTCCCTAGCTAGCTAATGAGGTGTACGTACAGTGTAGAGGTTAGATAAGGTGCCCTCCATAAAGCACCACACAGACAGTACAGTAGTCACTCCCTAGCTAGCTAATGAAGTGGTAGTACAGTGTAAAGGTTAGACACAGTGCCCTCCATAAAGCACCACACTGAAACAGTACATTAGTCACTCCCTAGCTAGCTAATGAGGTGTACGTACAGTGTAGAGGTTAGACACAGTGCCCTCCATAAAGCACCACACAGACAGTACAGTAGTCACTCCCTAGCTAGCTAATGAGGTGTAAGTACAGTGTAGAGGTTAGATACAGTGCCCTCCATAAAGCACCACACAGACAGTACAGTAGTCACTCCCTAGCTAGCTAATGAGGTGTACGTACAGTGTAGAGGTTAGATAAGGTGCCCTCCATAAAGCACCACACAGACAGTACAGTAGTCACTCCCTAGCTAGCTAATGAGGTGGTAGTACAGTGTAGAGGTTAGATACAGTGCCCTCCATAAAGCACCACACAGACAGTACAGTAGTCACTCCCTAGCTAGCTAATGAGGTGGTAGTACAGTGTAGAGGTTAGATACAGTGCCCTCCATAAAGCACCACACAGACAGTACAGTAGTCACTCCCTAGCTAGCTAATGAGGTGTAAGTACAGTGTAGAGGTTAGATACAGTGCCCTCCATAAAGCACCACACAGACAGTACAGTAGTCACTCCCTAGCTAGCTAATGAGGTGGTAGTACAGTGTAGAGGTTAGATACAGTGCCCTCCATAAAGCACCACACAGACAGTACAGTAGTCACTCCCTAGCTAGCTAATGAAGTGGTAGTACAGTGTAGAGTTTAGATACAGTGCCCTCCATAAAGCACCACACAGACAGTACAGTAGTGACTCCCTAGCTAGCTAATGAGGTGTAAGTACAGTGTAGAGGTTAGATACAGTGCCCTCCATAAAGCACCACACAGACAGTACAGTAGTCACTCCCTAGCTAGCTAATGAGGTGTAAGTACAGTGTAGAGGTTAGATACAGTGCCCTCCATAAAGCACCACACAGACAGTACAGTAGTCACTCCCTAGCTAGCTAATGAGGTGTACGTACAGTGTAGAGGTTAGATACAGTGCCCTCCATAAAGCACCACACAGACAGTACAGTAGTCACTCCCTAGCTAGCTAATGAGGTGGTAGTACAGTGTAAAGGTTAGATACAGTGCCCTCCATAAAGCACCACACAGACAGTACAGTAGTCACTCCCTAGCTAGCTAATGAGGTGGTAGTACAGTGTAGAGGTTAGATACAGTGCCCTCCATAAAGCACCACACAGACAGTACAGTAGTCACTCCCTAGCTAGCTAATGAAGTGGTAGTACAGTGTAGAGGTTAGATACAGTGCCCTCCATAAAGCACCACACAGACAGTACAGTAGTCACTCCCTAGCTAGCTAATGAGGTGGTAGTACAGTGTAGAGGTTAGATACAGTGCCCTCCATAAAGCACCACACAGACAGTACAGTAGTCACTCCCTAGCTAGCTAATGAAGTGGTAGTACAGTGTAAAGGTTAGACACAGTGCCCTCCATAAAGCACCACACAGACAGTACAGTAGTCACTCCCTAGCTAGCTAATGAGGTGTACGTACAGTGTAGAGGTTAGACACAGTGCCCTCCATAAAGCACCACACAGACAGTACAGTAGTCACTCCCTAGCTAGCTAATGAGGTGTAAGTACAGTGTAGAGGTTAGATACAGTGCCCTCCATAAAGCACCACACAGACAGTACAGTAGTCACTCCCTAGCTAGCTAATGAGGTGTAAGTACAGTGTAGAGGTTAGATACAGTGCCCTCCATAAAGCACCACACAGACAGTACAGTAGTCACTCCCTAGCTAGCTAATGAGGTGGTAGTACAGTGTAGAGGTTAGATAAGGTGCCCTCCATAAAGCACCACACAGACAGTACAGTAGTCACTCCCTAGCTAGCTAATGAGGTGTAAGTACAGTGTAGAGGTTAGATACAGTGCCCTCCATAAAGCACCACACAGACAGTACAGTAGTCACTCCCTAGCTAGCTAATGAGGTGGTAGTACAGTGTAGAGGTTAGATACAGTGCCCTCCATAAAGCACCACACAGACAGTACAGTAGTCACTCTCTAGCTAGCTAATGAGGTGGTAGTACAGTGTAAAGGTTAGATACAGTGCCCTCCATAAAGCACCACACAGACAGTACAGTAGTCACTCCCTAGCTAGCTAATGAGGTGGTAGTACAGTGTAGAGGTTAGATACAGTGCCCTCCATAAAGCACCACACAGACAGTACAGTAGTCACTCCCTAGCTAGCTAATGAAGTGGTAGTACAGTGTAGAGGTTAGATACAGTGCCCTCCATAAAGCACCACACAGACAGTACAGTAGTCACTCCCTAGCTAGCTAATGAGGTGGTAGTACAGTGTAGAGGTTAGATACAGTGCCCTCCATAAAGCACCACACAGACAGTACAGTAGTCACTCCCTAGCTAGCTAATGAAGTGGTAGTACAGTGTAAAGGTTAGACACAGTGCCCTCCATAAAGCACCACACTGAGACAGTACATTAGTCACTCCCTAGCTAGCTAATGAGGTGTACGTACAGTGTAGAGGTTAGACACAGTGCCCTCCATAAAGCACCACACAGACAGTACAGTAGTCACTCCCTAGCTAGCTAATGAGGTGTAAGTACAGTGTAGAGGTTAGATACAGTGCCCTCCATAAAGTACCACACAGACAGTACAGTAGTCACTCCCTAGCTAGCTAATGAGGTGTACGTACAGTGTAGAGGTTAGATAAGGTGCCCTCCATAAAGCACCACACAGACAGTACAGTAGTCACTCCCTAGCTAGCTAATGAGGTGGTAGTACAGTGTAGAGGTTAGATACAGTGCCCTCCATAAAGCACCACACAGACAGTACAGTAATCACTCCCTAGCTAGCTAATGAGGTGGTAGTACAGTGTAGAGGTTAGATACAGTGCCCTCCATAAAGCACCACACAGACAGTACAGTAGTCACTCCCTAGCTAGCTAATGAGGTGTAAGTACAGTGTAGAGGTTAGATACAGTGCCCTCCATAAAGCACCACACAGACAGTACAGTAGTCACTCCCTAGCTAGCTAATGAGGTGGTAGTACAGTGTAGAGGTTAGATACAGTGCCCTCCATAAAGCACCACACAGACAGTACAGTAGTCACTCCCTAGCTAGCTAATGAAGTGGTAGTACAGTGTAGAGTTTAGATACAGTGCCCTCCATAAAGCACCACACAGAGACAGTACAGTAGTCACTCCCTAGCTAGCTAATGAGGTGTACGTACAGTGTAGAGGTTAGATACAGTGCCCTCCATAAAGCACCACACAGACAGTACAGTAGTCACTCCCTAGCTAGCTAATGAGGTGGTAGTACAGTGTAAAGGTTAGATACAATGCCCTCCATAAAGCACCACACAGAGACAGTACAGTAGTCACTCCCTAGCTAGCTAATGAGGTGTACGTACAGTGTAGAGGTTAGATACAATGCCCTCCATAAAGCACCACACAGACAGTACAGTAGTCACTCCCTAGCTTGGAGTCACTCCCACTACTTGGAGTAGTTGTTCCCCTTGCAGAGCTTTCATATGTTCTCCACCAGCTTTCATATGTTCTCATGTTCTGAGCAAGGAACTTAAACGTTAGCTTTCTTACATGGCACATTTTGCACTTTTACTTTCTTCTCCAACACTTTGTTTTTGCATTATTTAAACCAAGTGATGTCTGACTGCTGACACAGTGAACTCTCTATGTGAAGGCAATGAGTCTAAAGACATGATGTAGTCTTTAATAGTGTGCCTGGTGGACACCCATAGGGCAGCAAGTGTTGCTATGAGTTATGACAGAAAGAGAGGGTTAAAGAGGGAGAGAGAGAAAATAACAGATCTACAGATAGGCCTATAGGCAAACAGCTGGGGGGGGTTGGAGACAAATACTAAGAGAAAAAAATAGGGACAGAGAAAGAGAGAGAGAGAATCAACCGAAAAAATTTAGCAAATTGGAATGCTATCTGTCAGAGTGGCAGAATACCTGACCCAAATTTAAGAAAATCCTTGACTATGTACAGACCCAGTGAGAATAGCCTTGCTATTAAGAAAGGTAGCCATAGGGCAGACATGGCTCTCAGGAGAAGACAGGATATGTGCACACACCACAACCTCTTCCTAACCACTTCCTAACCTCTATGACCACATTAGAGACATACAGTTGAGGTCGGAAGTTTACATACACTTAGGTTGAAGTCATTAAAACTTGTTTTTCAACCACTCCACACATTTCTTGTTAACAAACTATAGTTTTGGCAAGTCGGTTAGGACATCTACTTTGTGCATGACACAAGTCATTTTTCCAACAATTGTTTACAGACAGGTTATTTCACTTATAATTCACTGTATCACAATTCCAGTGGGTCAGAAATTTACATACACTAAGTTGACTGTGCCTTTAAACAGCTTGGAAAATTCCAGAAAATGATGTCATGGCTTTAGAAGCTTCTGATCGGCTAATTGACATCATTTGAGTCAATTGGAGGTGTACCTGTGGATGTTTTTCAAGGCCTACCTTCAAACTCAGTGCTTGACATCGTGGGAAAATCAAAAGAAATCAGCCAAGACCTCAGAAAAAAATATTGTAGACCCCTACAAGTCTGGTTTATCCTGGTTCATCCTTGGGAGCAAAATTCTTATTGTGGGAAGCTTGTGGAAGGCTCCCCAAAACGTTTGACCCAAGTTAAACAATTTAAAGGCAATGCTACCAAATACTAATTGAGTGTATGTAAACTTCTGACCCACTGGGAATGTGATGAAAGAAATAAAAGCTGAAATAAGTAATTCTCTCTACTATTATTCTGACATTTCACATTCTTAAAATAAAGTGGTGATCCTAACTGACCTAAGACATGGAATTTTTACGAGGATTAAATGTCAGGAATTGTGAAAAACTGAGTTTAAGTGTATTTGGCTAAGGTGAATGTAAACGTCCGACTTCAACTGTATACAGTACCAGTCGAAAGTTTGTACACACCTACTCGTTCAAGGGTTTTTATTTATTTTTTACTATTTTCTACATTGTAGAATAATAGTAAAGACATCAAAACTATGAAAAAACACATATGGAATCATGTAGTAAGCAAAAAAGTGTTAAACAAATAAAATATGAATTATTTTTGGCATTCTCTCAACCAGCTTCATGAGGAATGCTTTTCCAACAGTCTTGAAGGAGTTCCTACATATGCTGAGCACTTGTTGGCTGCTTTTCCTTCACTCTGCGGTCCGACTCATCGTAGACCATCTCAGTTGGGTTGAGGTCAGGTGATTGTAGAGGCCAGGTCATCTGATGTGTCACTCTCCTTCTTGGTCAAACAGCCCTTACACAGCCTGGAGGTGTGTTTTGGGTTATTGTCCTGTTAAAAAACCAATGATAGTCCCACTAAGTGCAAACCAGATGGGATGGTGCATTGCTGCAGAATACTGTGGTAGCCATGCTGGTTAAGCGTGCCTTGAATTCTAAATAAATCACTGACAGTGTCACCAGCAAAGCACCCCAACACCATCACACTTCCTCCTCCATGCTTCATGGTGGAAACCACACACGCGGAGATCATCCGTTCACCTACTCTGCGTCTCACAAAGACATGGCGGTTGGAACCAAAAGTCTCCAATTTGGACTCATCAGACCAAAGGACATATTTGCACCGGTCTAATGTCCATTGCTCGTGTTTCTTGACCCAAGCAAGTCTCTTCTTATAATTGGTGTCCTTAAGTAGTGGTTTCTTTGCAGCAATTGGACCATGAAGGCCTGATTCACATGGTCTCCTCTGAACAGTTGATGCTGAGATGTGTCTGTTACTTGAACTCTTTGAAGAATTTATTTGGGCTGCAATCTGAGGTGCAGTTCACTTTAATGAACTTATCCTCTGCAGCAGAGGTAACTCTGGGTCTTCCTTTCCTGTGGCGGTCCTCATGAGAGCCAGTTTCATCATAGCGCTTGATGTTTTTGCGACTGCACTAGAAGAAACTTTAAAAGTTCTTGTAATGTTCCTTATTGACTGACCTTCATGTCTTAAAGTAACGATGGGCTGTTGTTTCTCTTTGCTTATTTGAGCTGTTCTTGCCATAATATGGACTTGGTCTTTTACCAAATAGGACTATCTTCTATACACCACCCGACCTTGTCACAACACAACTGATTGGCTCAAACGCATTATTAAGAAGGAAAGAAATTCCACAAATGAACGTTTAACAAGGCACACCTGTTAATTGAAATGCATTCCAGGTGACTAGAGAGAATTTCAAAAGTGTACAAAGCAGTCATCAAAGCAAAGGGTGGCTACTTTGAAGAATCTCAAATATAAAATATACTGCTCAAAAAAATAAAGGGAACACTTAAACAACACATCCTAGATCTGAATGAAAGAAATAATCTTATTAAATACTTTTTTCTTTACATAGTTGAATGTGCTGACAACAAAATCACACAAAAATAATCAATGGAAATCCAATTTATCAACCCATGGAGGTCTGGATTTGGAGTCACACTCAAAATTAAAGTGGAAAACCACACTACAGGCTGATCCAACTTTGATGTAATGTCCTTAAAACAAGTCAAAATGAGGCTCAGTAGTGTGTGTGGCCTCCAGTGGCGAATTTGCCAATCTTGGTGTTCTCTGGCAAATGCCAAACGTCCTGCACGGTGTTGGGCTGTAAGCACAACCCCCACCTGTGGACGTCGGGCCCTCATACCACCCTCATGGAGTCTTTTGAGCAGACACATGCACATTTGTGGCCTGCTGGAGGTCATTTTGCAGGGCTCTGGCAGTGCTTCTCCTGCTCCTCCTTGTACAAAGGCGGAGGTAGCGGTCCTGCTGCTGGGTTGTTGCCCTCCTACGGCCTCCTCCACGTCTCCTGATGTACTGGCCTGTCTCCTGGTAGCGCCTCCATGCTCTGGACACTACGCTGACAGACACAGCAAACCTTCTTGCCACAGCTCGCATTGATGTGCCATCCTGGATGAGCTGCACTACCTGAGCCACTTGTGTGGGTTATAGACTCCGTCTCATGCTACCACTAGAGTGAAAGCACCGCCAGCATTCAAAAGTGACCAAAACATCAGCCAGGAAGCATAGGAACTGAGAAGTGGTCTGTGGTCCCCATCTGCAGAACCACTCCTTTATTGGGGGTGTCTTGCTAATTGCCTATAATTTCCACCTGTTGTCTATTCCATTTGCACAACAGCATGTGAAATGTATTGTCAATCAGTGTTGCTTCCTAAGTGGACAGTTTGATTTCACAGAAGTGTGATTGACTTGGAGTTACATTGTGTTGTTTAAGTGTTCCCTTTATTTTTTTGAGCAGTGTATATTGATTTGTTTAACACTTTTTTGGTTACTACATGATTCCATATAAGTTATCTCATAGCTTTGATGTCTTTACTATTATTCTACAGAAAATAGTAAATATAAAGAAACACCCTGGGATGAGTAGGTCCAAACTTTTGGCTGGTACTGTAGCTTCCACAGATCACACAGACACAAAGAATTAGAAAACAAATCAAACATCGATAAACTCCCATATCCGTTAGGCGAAATAACACAAGGTGCAATCACAGCAGCAAGATTTGTGGCCCGTTGCCATGAGAAAAGGTCAACCAGTGGAGCAACATTGTAAATACCACTAATATTTGTCTGTTTATCTTCCCCCACTGTTCATACTGCAACTATTTTCACATTGCTAAAACAGTGTACATACAGTAGCTGATAATATAACACTTGAAATGCCTTTATCTTTTTTTAAACCGTTTTGAGTGCAAAGTTTACTTGTAATTTCTAATAGTTTTTGGTTGATGTTATTAAATTTGTTCTCACTTTTATTTATTGCTTATTTCCCATGCCAGTAAAGCCCCATTGAAATGAATTGAAAGAGAGCAAGAGAACAGGTTAGAAAGGAAAAGACACAGATAAACAGACAGATGGAGAAACAGGTAAACAGAGGGGAAAGCCAGGATAGACTGGGGGCAGGGAGAGAGAGAGAAATAAAACATAGGAAAGAGGGGAGAGCGAGAAAGAGAGAGAAAGAGAAAAGAAACCCTGCCCCCACCCCTCTCTCTCTCTCTCTCTCTCTCAGGTTAGTGGTTGGCTGCAGATTGCATTCTAATCCTTAAAGAGACACACCTTAATTTGTGTGTGTGAGAGAGAGAGGGTCTGTATTTGTGTGTGTGAGAGAGAGAGGGTCTGCATTTGTGTGTGTGAGAAAGAGAGAGGGTCTGTATTTGTGTGTGTGAGAGAGAGAGAGGGTCTGTATTTGTGTGTGTGAGAGAGAGAGAGGGTCTGTATTTGTGTGTGTGAGAAAGAGAGAGAGAGAGGGTCTGTATTTGTGTGTGTGTGAGAGAGAGAGGGTCTGTATTTGTGTGTGTGAGAGAGAGAGAGGGTCTGTATTTGTGTGTGTGAGAAAGAGAGAGGGTCTGCATTTGTGTGTGTGAGAAAGAGAGGGTGTCTGTATTTGTGTGTGTGAGAGAGAGAGAGGGTCTGTATTTGTGTGTGTGAGAAAGAGAGAGAGAGAGGGTCTGTATTTGTGTGTGTGTGAGAGAGAGAGGGTCTGTATTTGTGTGTGTGAGAAAGAGAGAGGGTCTGTATTTGTGTGTGTGTGAGAGAGAGGGGGTCTGTATTTGTGTGAGTGAGAAAGAGAGAGGGTCTGTATTTGTGTGTGTGAGAGAGAGAGGGGGTCTGTATTTGTGTGTGTGTGAGAGAGAGAGAGAGAGAGAGAGGGGGTTTGTATTTGTGTGTTTGAGAGAGAGAGGGTCTGTATTTGTGTGTGTGAGAGAGAGAGAGGGTCTGTATTTGTGTGTGTGAGAAAGAGAGAGGGTCTGTATTTGTGTGTGTGTGAGAGAGAGAGGGTCTGTATTTGTGTGTGTGTGAGAGAGAGAGGGTCTGTATTTGTGTGTGTGAAAAAGAGAGAGGGTCTGTATTTGTGTGTGTGTGAGAGAGAGAGGGTCTGTATTTGTGTGTGTGAGAAAGAGAGAGGGTCTGTATTTGTGTGTGTGTGAGAGAGAGAGGGGGTCTGTATTTGTGTGTGTGTGAGAGAGAGAGGGTCTGTATTTGTGTGTGTGTGAGAGAGAGAGGGTCTGTATTTGTGTGTGTGAGAAAGAAAGAGGGTCTGTATTTGTGTGAGTGAGAAAGAGAGAGAGAGAGGGGGGGGTTTGTATTTGTGTGTGTGTGAGAGAGAGAGGGGGTCTGTATTTGTGTGTGTGAGAGAGAGAGGGGGTCTGTATTTGTGTGTGTGTGAGAGAGAGAGAGAGAGAGAGGGGGGGGGTTTGTATTTGTGTGTTTGAGAGAGAGAGGGTCTGTATTTGTGTGTGTGTGAGAGAGGGGGTCTGTATTTGTGTGTGTGAGAGAGAGAGAGGGTCTGTATTTGTGTGTGTGAGAGAGAGAGGGTCTGTATTTGTGTGTGTGAGAGAGAGAGGGTCTGTATTTGTGTGTGTGAGAGAGAGAGAGAGAGAGAGGGTCTGTATTTGTGTGTGTGAGAGAGAGAGGGTCTGTATTTGTGTGTGTGTGAGAGAGAGGGGGTCTGTATTTGTGTGTGTGAGAGAGAGAGAGGGTCTGTATTTGTGTGTGTGTGAGAGAGAGGGTCTGTATTTGTGTGTGTGAGAGAGAGAGGGTCTGTATTTGTGTGTGAGAGAGAGAGAGAGGGTCTGTATTTGTGTGTGTGAGAGAGAGAGAGGGTCTGTATTTGTGTGTGTGAGAGAGAGAGAGGGGGGGGGAGTCTGTATTTGTGTGTTTGAGAGAGAGAGGGTCTGTATTTGTGTGTGTGTGAGAGAGAGAGGGTCTGTATTTGTGTGTGTGAGAGAGAGGGAGAGAGAGGGTCTGTATGTGTGTGTGTGTGTGAGAGAGAGAGAGAGAGGGAGAAGGTCTGTATTTGTGTGTTGGAGTGCTAACAGCCAGTCCATTAAAATACTGCAGGGGAATAGCCTTCTGTCTGACATATACCATGAGATGGAGGGAGAGAGAGATAGGGAAGATAGGGAGAGATAGAGGTAGAGAGTAGAGAGGGAGAGAGAGATAGGGAGGATAGGGAGGATAGAGGTAGAGAGTAGAGAGGGAGAGAGAGATAGGGAGGATAGGGAGGATAGGGAGAGATAGAGGTAGAGAGTAGAGAGGGAGAGAGAGATAGGGAGAGAGAGATAGGGAGGATAGGGAGAGATAGAGGTAGAGAGTAGAGAGGGAGAGAGAGATAGGAAGGATAGGGAGGATAGAGGTAGAGAGTAGAGAGGGAGAGAGAGATAGGGAGGATAGGGAGGATAGGGAGAGATAGTGGTAAAGAGTAGAGAGGGAGAGAGAGATAGGGAGGATAGGGAGAGATAGAGGTAGAGAGTAGAGAGGGAGAGAGAGATAGGGAGGATAGGGAGAGATAGAGGTAGAGAGTAGAGAGGGAGAGAGAGATAGGGAGGATAGGGAGAGATAGAGGTAGAGAGTAGAGAGGGAGAGAGAGATAGGGAGGATAGGGAGAGATAGAGGTAGAGAGTAGAGAGGGAGAGAGAGATAGGGAGGATAGGGAGAGATAGAGGTAGAGAGTAGAGAGGGAGAGAGAGAGAGAGAGAGAGAGAGAGAGAGAGAGAGAAAGAGATAGGGAGGATAGCGAGAGAGAGGGAGAGAGAGAGAGAGAGAGAGAGAGAGAGAGAGGAGAGAGAGAGAGAGAAAGAGATAGGGAGGATAGCGAGAGAGGAGAGAGCGAGAGAGGGAGAGAGAGATAGGGAGGATAGGGAGAGAGAGGTAGAGAGTAGAGAGGGAGAGAGAGAAAGAGATAGGGAGGATAGTGAGTGAGAGAGAGAGAGAGAGAGAGAGAGAGAGAGAGAGGATAGCGAGAGAGAGGGAAAGAGAGAGGGAAAGAGAGAGGGAGAGAGGATAGGGAGAGAGAGAGAAAGAGATAGGGAGGATAGGGAGAGAGGGAAAGAGATAGGGAGGACAGAGAGAGAGAGAGAGAGGGAAAGAGATAGGGAGGACAGAGAGAGAGAGAGAGAGGGAAAGAGATAGGGAGGACAGAGAGAGAGAGAGAGAGGGAAAGAGATAGGGAGGACAGAGAGAGAGAGAGAGAGATGAAGTGAGTCAGTACACAGGAGAGACAGCGGGGGGAGAGTAAGAAGAGAGAGGGAAGAGTATAGAGAGGGTGAGAGTGTAAGGGCCAGGGAAGTGATCGGGAGGGATGGAAGTGTGTGTGTGTGTGTGCGTGTGTGTGTCCTCGCAGCTGTCTTTAAGCTGATCTCTGGTCAGGTTCAACGGCGCTCTCCAAGGTCAGAGCTTTGGAATTGGGCAGGAGTAACAGCTGCAGCAGCCAATCAGATCCATCGCTTCTGTCGCCAGTCAAACCCCTGCCACAGCTGATTTTTCAAGAGCTCTCATATGGGGGAGGGGCAACGTCAGGTTTAGAGCAGACCTTTTGCTTGTGCTGTTAAATCCACATACAGAAACCTTCATTCTTATCTGCTTCATTCATTCTCCCACCACTATATTAATGACCTGGTTCTACACTCACTGGAACCCAGAGGGTTCTCCTATGGGGACAGCAGAAGAACCCTTTTGGAACCTTTTTTTCTAAGAGTATAGGAGTGTGTAGCAAGATGAGCCCATGTGACTATGTGGAGATAGTCATCACACGAATCCAAGATGGCGTAGCAGTCAGACGTCTTTGTCTTTGTCCTGTCGTGTCCCTTGTATATATCTTTTTACATCTTTTTCTTCGCATATCTTTTTAAAATATTTTCCTAACCCTCAACTTCTAAATACTCTCCTGCAACCCGCCTCACCCAATGTGGCGTGGATCTGTTTTTTCTAAAGTATTTCTATTTACTTCGGATCTGGAATCCCTCAACTGAAGCTAGCCAGCTAACTAGCTACCAGCTATCAGTCAGCAAACCACTGCTAGCGGTCATCAGCTAACCTTTAGCTCGGAAAGCTCTCGCCAGTTCGTACAACGTGACTCAAACCAGAACATAACGGACCTATTATTATTTTTTCTTTTTCTTCCCCATATCCCCGGATTCCTACTGCAAACTCTGAACATTTTAATCTGGTTCTTCGCAACTAGCTAACCGCAATCCCGGATGACTACTCCTGGTTAGCGTTTCCATCCCGGAGCAAGCACCAATTAGCCTGAAGCTAGCCCGGTCAGGGCTCCTGTGCTACCACCGAAGCCCACTCCTGGGCTACAATATCCGGACCCCTTCTACTGCCGGTACGGGGCACGGAACCCCGCCGATTCTCTACGACTGGAATATCGACATAATCTGCCTGAGAATTCCAACAGGTCCCTCAGGCGCGACGTCCGCTGAAGGCCCATTCTGCTAACCGCGGCCTACTAGCTACCTAGAGCTACTTGGAACCCTACTAATCCACAACTGGTCTATCGACGTCACCGCACGAAGAGGCAAAAACAGACTTACCCCCATCGCGACGTCCCCCAAAGGCTAACTTGCTAGCCCCGGTCTGTTAACTGCTAGCTTGCTTGCCCCGGTCTGCTAACTGCTAGCTTGCCTGCCCCGGTCTGCTAACGGCTAGCCACGGTCTGCCAACTGCTTGCTTGCTAACCCGGTCTGCTAACTGCTAGCTTGCCAGCCCCGGTCTGCTAACTGCTAGCTTGTTTAGCCCCGGCCTATTAACTGTTAGCTTGTTAGCATCGGCCTGCTAACTGTCTGAATCGCCGTGTCCCCAGTCAGCCCAACCACTCACTGGACCCATATGTTCACTTGGCTACGCATGCCTCTCTCTAATATCAATATGCCTCGTCCATTACTGTCCTGGTTAGTGATTACTGTCTTATTTCACTGTAGAGCCTCTAGCCCTGCTCAATATGCCTTAACCAACCATGTTGTTCCACCTCCTACATATGCGATGACATCACCTGGTTTAAACGTCTCTAGAGACTATATCTCTCTCATCATTACTCAATGCCAAGGTTTACCAATGTACTCACATCCTACCTTACCTTTGTCTGTACACTATGCCTTGAATATATGCTATCGTGCCCAGAAACCTGCTCCTTTTACTCTCTGTTCCGAACGTGCTAGACGGCCAGTTCATATAGCCTTTAGCCATACCCTTATCCTACTCCTCCTCTGTTCCTCTGGTGATGTGGAGGTTAATCCAGGTCCTGCAGTGCCTAGCTCCACTCCCACTCCCCAGGTGCTCTCATTTGTTGACTTCTGTAACCGTAAAAGCCTTGGTTTCATGCATGTCAGAAGCCTACTCCCTAAGTTTGTTTTACTCACTGCTTTAGCCCTCTGCCAACCCAGGATGTCTTAGCTGTGTCTGAATCCTGGCTTAGGAAAACCACCAAAACCCTGAAATCTCCATCGCTAACTATAACATTTTCCGCCAAGATAGAACTGCCAAAGGGGGCGGTGTTGCAATCTACTGCAAAGATAGCCTGCAGAGTTCTGTATTACTATCCAAGTCTGTACTTCTAAAAATGAATCTTTCCAGAAACAAGTCTCTCACTGTTGCCGCTTGCTGTAGACCCCCCTCTGCCCTCAGCTGTGCCCTCGATACCATATGTGAATTGATTGCCCCCATCTATCTTCTGAGCTCGTGCTACTAGGTGACCTAAACTGGGACATGCTTAACACCCCGGCCATCCTACAATCTAAGCTTGATGCCCTCAATCTCACACAAATGATCAATGAACCTACCAGGTACAACCCCAAATCCGTACCCTCAAATCCGTACCCATGACACCCTCATAGATGTCATCCTAACTAACTCGCCCTCCAAATACACCTCTGCTGTTTTAAATCAAGATCTCAGCGATCACTGCCTCATTGCCTGCATCCGTAATGGGTCTGCGACCAAACGACCACCCCTCATCACTGTCAAACGCTCCCTAAAAAACTTCTGCGAGCAGGCCTTTCTAATCGACCTGGCCGGGGTGTCCTGGAATGACATTGACCTGATCCCGTCAGTAGATGATGCCTGGCTATTCTTTAAAAGTGCCTTCCTCACCATCTTAAATAAGCATGCCCCACTCAAAAAATGTAGAACCAGAAACAGATATAGCCCTTGGTTCACTCCAGACCTGTCTGCCCTTGACCAGCACAAAAACATCCTATGGAGTTCTGCATTAGCATCGAATAGCCCCCATGATATGCAACTTTTCAGGCAAGTTAGGAACAAATATAAACAGGCAGTTAGAAAAGCTAAGGCTAGCTTTTTCAAACAAAAATTTGCATCCTGTAGTACACACTCAAAAAAGTTATGGGACACTGTAAAGTCCATTGAGAATAAGAGCACCTCCTCCCAGCTGCCCACTGCTCTGAGGTTAGGAAACACTGTTAACACCGATAAATCCACTATAATTGAGAATTTCTCTACGGCTGGCCATGCTTTCCACCTGGCTACCCCTACCCCGGTCGACTGCCCGGCACCCTCCACAGCAACCCGCCAAAGCCCCCACCATTTCTCCTTCACCTAAATAGATAGCTAATTTTAGAAAGAGAGGGTCCAGATTGTCTAGCCCAGCTGATTTGTATGGGTCCAGATTTTGCAGCTCTTTCAGAACATCAACTAGCTGATGTTCTGAAAGAGCTGCAAAATCTGGACCCATACAAATCAGCTGGGCTAGACAATCTGGACCCTCTCTTTCTAAAATTATCTGCCAAAATTGTTGTAACCCCTATTACTAGCCTGTTCAACCTCTCTTTCGTATCGTCTGAGATTCCCAAAGATTGGAAAGCTGCCGCGGTCATCCCCCTCTTCAAAGGGGGTGACACTCTAGACCCAAACTGCTACAGACCTATATCTATCCTACCCTGTCTTTCTAAAGTCTTCGAAAGCCAAGTTAACATACAGATTACCGACCATTTCGAATCCCACCGTACCTTCTCTGCTATGCAATCTGGTTTCAAAGCTGGTCATGGGTGCACCTCAGCCACGCTCAAGGTCCTAAACGACATCATAACCGCCATCGATAAGAGACATTACTGTGCAGCCATATTCATCGACCTGGCCAAGGCTTTCGATTCTGTCAATCACCACATTCTTATCGGCAGACTCGACAGCCTTGGTTTCTCAAATGATTGCCTCGCCTGGTTTACCAACTACTTCTCTGATAGAGTTCAGTGTGTCAAATCGGAGGGCCTGTTGTCCGGACGTCTGGCAGTCTCTATGGGAGTGCCACAGGTTTCAATTCTTGGGCCGACTCTCTTCTCTGTATACATCAATGATGTTGCTCTTGCTGCTGGTGATTCTCTGATCCACCTCTACGCAGACGACACCATTCTGTATACTTCTGGCCCTTCTTTGTACACTGTGTTAACTAACCTCCAGACGAGCTTCAATGCCATACAACTCTCCTTCCGTGGCCTCCAACTGCTCTTAAATGCAAGTAAAATTAAATGCATGCTATTCAATCGATCACTGCCTGCACCTGCTCGCCTGCCCAGCATCACTACTCTGGACGGCTCTGACTTAGAATACGTGGACAACTACAAATACCTGGTGTCTGGTTAGACTGTAAACTCTCCTTCCAGACTCACATTAAGCATCTCCAATCCAAAATTAAATCTAGAATCGGCTTCCTATATCGCAACAAAGCATCCTTCACTCATGCTGCCAAACATACCCTCGTAAAACTGACCATCCTACCGATCCTCGACTTTGGTGATGTCATCTATAAAATAGCCTCCAACACTCTACTCAACAAATTGGATGCAGTCTATCACAGTGCCATCCGTTTTGTCACTAAAGCCCCATACACTACCCACCAATGCGACCTGTACGCGCTCGTTGGTTGGCCCTCGCGTCATACTCGTCGCCAAACCCACTGGCTACAGGTCATCTACAAGTCTCTGCTAGGTAAAGCCCCGCCTTATCTCAGCTCACTGGTCACCATAGCAGCACCCACTCGTAGCACGTGCTCCAGCAGGTATATCTCACTGGTCACCCCCATAGCCAATTCCTCCTTTGGCCGCCTTTCCTTCCAGTTCTCTGCTGCCAATGACTGGAACGAACTGCAAAAATCACTGAAGCTGGAGACTCATATCTCCCTCACTAGCTTTAAGCACCAGCTGTCAGAGCAGCTCACAGATCACTTCACCTGTACATAGCCCATCTGTAAACAACCCATCTATCTACCTACCTCATCCCCATACTGTATTTATTTATTTATCTTGCTCCTTTGCACCCCAGTATCTCTACTTGCACATTCATCTTCTGCACATCTACCATTCCAGTGTTTAATTGCTATATTGTAATTACTTCGCCACCATGACCTATTTATTGCCTTAACTTACCTCATTTGCACTCACTGTATATAGACTTTTTGTTTTCTTTTGTTCCACTGTATTATTGACTGTATGTTTTGTTTATTCCATGTGTAACTCTGTGTTGTTGTATGTGTCGAACTGCTTTGCTTTATCTTGGCCTGGTCGCAGTTGCAAATGAGAACTTGTTCTCAACTAGCCTACCTGGTTAAATAAAGGTGAAATAAAATTTAAAAAACACACACACACACAAACACACACACCCACACATATAGACCATCACTGCTGTGAATGGCTCACACACACTGCATTAATCACTCTGTCACTGTCAGTCACATTGCTAATCAAGACGCAGTCATCACAGGCGCAGAATTACGGACGCACATATACACAGTTGGAGAAATTCATCATTAAATGATAGCCTCACTTTACAGAAGACAAAAGAAAGTGTACAAAGTCTACACTTAGAAAAAACAGTTCCAAAATGGTTCCGCAGCTGTCCTCATAGGATAACCCTTTTAGGTTCCAGGTAAAACCATTTTTGGATTCCATGTAGAACCCTCTGTGGAAAGGGTTATTTTTGTTGTTGTTGTACTTTAACCCATTTTTCTCCCCAATTGGTAGTTACAGTCTTGTCACATCACCGTAACTCCCCTACAAACTCAGTAGAGGTGAAGGTCGAGAGCCATGCGTCCTACGAAACACAACCCTGCAAAGCCTCACTGCTTGCTTAAAGTGGAAGCCAGCCGCACCAATGTGTCAGAGGAAACACCATCCAGCTGGCGACTGAGGTCAGCTTGCAGGCACCCGGTTGCCACAAAGATTCACTAGATAGGACAAGGAAGTGCCGGCTGGCCAAACCCTTCCCTAACCCGGACGACGCTGGGCCAATTGTGTGCAGCCTCATGGATCTCCCAGGCACAGCCAGCTGTGACACAGCCTGGGATTGAACCCGGGTCTGTAGTGACACCTCAAGCACTGCGATGCCCTAAACCGCTGCGCCACTAGGGAGGCTGTGGAAAGAGTTCTACATTGAACCCAAAAAGGTTCTACCTGGAACCAAAAGGGGTTCTTCAAAGGGTCTCCTATGGGGACGGCCAGGGAAACCCTTTAAGGTTCTACATAGCACCATTTCTTTCTAAGAGTGTACAAAGTGTTTGTTATCAAGGCTGTTCAATTAAAGCTACTACTGTCTCAAAGTACTATACAATGACAACGAATGGACAGAGTGTGGGAAAGGAGGAGAATGGCAGCCTTACCCATAATCGTCCAACGAGTACATGGCCTTGGAGAGAAAGAGGAGAGGAGAGATGCAAAGAGGGAGGAGAGGATAGAGAGGAAGAAAAGGGGTATGAATCTGACAACTGTCAAGCAGGAGGCCCATGCCGCTCCTCGCACCCCTGACACATACAGAGAGTGAGAGAGATAGAGAGATCGAGAGAGAGAGAAAGAGAGACAGAGAGAGAGAGACAGAGAGAGACAGAGAGAGAGAGAGAGAGAGAGAGACAGACAGACAGAGAGAGAGACAAAGAGAGAGAGGAAGTGAAGGAGGGAGTCCAGAGATCTATGACGTCCCCTGTCTTCTTGGGTAACTCAGACAAGCTCATCCGCTCAGGGGATTGAATGGCAGTGGCACACATACAAACTGAAACACACACACACACTCTCTCTCTCTCTGACACATAGGCATACAGTAGAGGCTGAATCACACCAGCTGATCTTTTTAATTACCACACACTGCAGGGAGCTGGCAGAGGGGAGGTAGGAAAAGTGTGTGTGTGTGTTTTTGGTTTTACCATCCTTTTGGAAACCAGAAGTCCTCACAAGGAAGGATAGTAAAACAAGGAAAATTTGCACAAGTGGGGACATTTTGCTGGTCCCCACAAGGAAAAAGGCTCATTCAAATCAGCTATTTGGTTAACCTGTTAGCAGTCGTATGGCTTAGGGGTAGAAGCTGTACATTAATACAGCTGAAGTCGGAAGTTTACATACACTTAGGTTGGAGTCATGAAAACTAATTTTTCAACCACTCCACACATTTATTGTTAACAAACTATAGTTTTGGCAGGTCGGTTAGGACATCTACTTTGTGCATGACACAAGTCATTTTTCCAACAATTGTTTACAGACAGATTATTTCACTTACAATTCACTGTATCACAATTCCAGTGGGTCAGAAGTTTACATACACTAACTTGACTGTGCCTATATAAACAGCTTGGAAAATTGCAGAAAATTATGCAATGGCTTTAGAAGCTTCTGATAGGCTAATTGACATCATTTGAGTCAATTGGAGGAGTACCTGTGGATGTATTTCAAGGCCTACCTTCAAACTCAGTGCCTCTTTGCTTGACATCATGGAAAAATCAAAAGAAATCAGCCAAGACCTCAGAAAAGAAATTGTAGACCTCCACAAGTCTGGTTCATCCTTGGGAGCAATTTCCAAATGCCTGAAGGTACCTCTGTACATCTGTACAAACAATAGTACGCAAGTATAAACACCATGGGACCACGCAGCCGTCATACCGTTCAGGAAGGAGACGCGTTCTGTCTCCTAGAGATGAACGTACTTTGGTGCGAAAAGTGCAAACCAATCCCAGAACAACAGCAAAGGACCTTGTGAAGATGCTGGAGGAAACAGGTACAAAAGTATCTATATCCACAGTAAAACGAGTCCTATACCGACATAACCGAGTCCTATACCGACATAACCTGAAAGGCCGCTCAGCAAGGAAGAAGCCACTGCCCCAAAACCGCCATAAAAAAGCCAGATTACGGTTTGCAACTGCATATGGGGACAAAGATCGTACTTTTTGGAGAAATGTCCTCTGGTCTGATGAAACAAAAATAGAACTGTTTGGCCATAATGACCATCGTTATGTTTGGAGGAAAAAGGGGGAGGCTTGCAAGCCGAAGAACACCATCCCAACCGTGAAGCACAGGGGTGGCTGCATCATGTTGTGGGGGTGCTTTGCTGCAGGAGGGACTGCTGCACTTTACAAAATAGATGGCATCATGAGGAAAGAAAATTATGTGGATATATTGCAGCAACATCTCAAGACATCAGTCAGAAAGTTAAAGCTTGGTCGCAAATGGGTCTTCCAAATAGACAATGACCTCAAGCATACTTCCAAAGTTGTGGCAAAATGGCTTAAGGACAACAAAGTCAAGGTATTGGACTGGCCATCACAAAGCCCTGACCTCAACCCTATAGAAAATTTGTGGGCAGAACTGAAAAAGCGTGTGCAAGCAAGGAGGCCTACAAACCTGACTCAGTTCCACCAGCTCTGTCAGGAGGAATGGGCCAAAATTCACCCAACTTATTGTGGGAAGCTTGTGGAAGGCTACCCGAAACGTTTGACCCAAGTTAAACAATTTAAAGGCAATGCTACCAAATACTAATTGAGTGTACGTAAACTTCTGACCCACTGGGAATGTGATGAAAGAAATAAAAGCTGAAATAAATCATTCTCTCTACTATTATTCTGACATTTCACATTCTTAAAGTAAAGTGGTGATCCTAACTGACCTAAGACAGGGAATTTTCACTAGGATTAAATGTCAGGAATTGTGAAAAACTGAGTTTAAATGTATTTGGCTAAGGTGTATGTAAACTTCCGACTTCAACTGTACATGCATTAACAGAACCAAATAACAAGGATTAACGACCGGTATTACAAACGGTAGGCTACCACATGGGCAATCATTAAAGTGCATTGTGGGCCGACACTGTATAGCCTAGGCTACTATTCTACTTTTTTTGCCAGGTTGGAGGTGATTGGAGCATTGTCCATTTCACCCAACGTGGAGACGTGAGCATCTAGCGCATTATAGGCCTCAGAAATAGAACAACCTTGTCGACCGCTGTTGAATAATTAATGAATAGTCAGACACATCCAACTCTTTTTATAAGACTGATTGATTTATTTACTAGCAAGCAATGAAAATGTGCATTGTATAAAAGAAAGTCCACAGAAACAATTGTTTTTACTGAAGTGCCATAGTGCTATACACACCGTGCATCTAGCATTTAGCATCTAGTGTCTAGCATCTAGCACCTAGCATCTAGCACCTAGCATCTAGCACCTAGCATCTAGCACCTAGCACCTAACACCTAGCATCTAGCACCTAGCACCTAGCATCTAGCACCTAGCATCTAGCACCTAGCATCTAGCACCTAGCATCTAGCACCTAGCATTTAGCACCTAGCGGAGTAGCTGCTGTAGCATCAAAGGGCAGTTGGAAAGAAGAGGAGACGTGAACACTTTAATAGACAAACTATGTTAGCAAAAACAATTGCTTATAATCATTAGTAAACACTCCCTCTATTAGGTAAAGTTTATCCACATGAAAATAAAGTTAATAAAAATAAAATAAATGATAAATGAATGTAGGCCTATGGTTTTATTTTATTTTCATGACTGTCTTCATCCTTCATAACCATCAGTTACGTGGTTATTCACAGCCCAAGTGCTCAGCCCTCCATTTCCTGTATTCCACAATCAGTTTCTTTGTCTCGCTGACGTTGAGGGAGAGGTTGTTGTCTTGGCACCACACTGCCAGATCACTATGGTGTTGAACGCTAAACTGTAGTCAATGAACAGCACTCTCAGCTAGGTGTTCCTCTTGTCCAGGTGGGAGAGGGCAGTGTGGAGTGCAATAAAGATTACGTCATCTGTGGCTTAGGGGTTAGGTTTAGGGTTACAATTAGGGTTAGGGGCTAAGGTTAGGGGGGAAGTTAAGTTTAGGGTTAGGGTTGGATTAAGGGATAGGGTTAGGGGTTAAGGAAAATAGAATTTTAAATGGGAATCAATTGTTTGGTTCCCACAAGGATAGTAAAACAAACATGTGTGTGTGTGTGTGTGCGTGTGTGTGTGCGTCTGCGCACATCTGTATGTGTGTGTGTGTGTGTGTGTAAGAGAAAGAGAGAGAGATCGGGGGCGTAGAGTAAAGGAGGGCACATTTTTTAAAATCTTATTCAAAAAGACTTGATTACCTCTGACTCTCTTTGTGGATTATTCTGACACACTGCAGCAGCCTAGCCACACTGCCTTAACGGCTCTGCATGGTCAATCTGACACCTGCAGCGGCCTAGCCACACTGCCTTAACGGCTCTGCATGGTCAATCTGACACCTGCAGCGGCCTAGCCACACTGCCTTAACGGCTCTGCATGGTCAATCTGACACCTGCAGCGGCCTAGCCACACTGCCTTAACGGCTCTGCATGGTCAATCTGACACCTGCAGTGGCCGTACAGCATTTACTGTGATGCAGCCTCCGCAGAAGTCAGAGCAAACATACTTTTTGCGCTTCTCGGAGCTGAGCAGAGCTGTTGTGAAGGAAGTTGTCAAGGAAGTGAGTTTGTATTTATACCGGACCTCCCACGGCCACCTACCGTCAACCAATCATGTCAATGCGGAGTGCTACAGCGATGTGGTACGGCGCTCAATTTAGCCTCCGCAAGCCTCGATAGGCTCCGCAATTGCATCATACCGTCCTTAAGCAGCCTCCCATTTTCAGAGCGCGCATAAATGAGCATTTAGGAAAACAGTCATTTATGATGCTTGATGATGATGCACTACAGCTCTCCTTCCTTACTCTCTGTTCTACATTATCACAGCATTACATAACTTACTTCACCAATTTACAACCAATGTTATCTACAGCTTCCATTTCATTATGCAACCAATGATATCTACAGCTTCCATTTCATTATGCAACCAATGATATCTACAGCTTCCATTTCATTATGCAACCAATGTGTGAGTACTTACAAAGTGGAGAATAACTAGGAGAAAAAAGTACATTACATATTTACAAAATAATAAACAGGACGAAAAGCAACATAAACTGACCAGAGCACTGACCGAACCCAGACTTGAAATTCAGGCATAGCTGATAGCAATCAATGTGCTAAACCATGCCTTTTGTTACACATTTCAATGTTCAATTTATCAATGATCTTCCCCCTGGGACAAACAACACAGTTAAAAACATTGCGCTCTCAAACGTACCCGTTTGCAGTCACAATCTCCTACCGGCAAAGTGATGAACACCTCTACAATTACAAGGAAAAACAAAGCACGCCTTTACATTTAAATTACCTGAAGCGATGATTCTTAAACAGGATTACTTTGTAGTTGTATAGAGTAACAAATGTTTGCCACCAAAATCAAATTCATTCTGTGCGACCACAGAAACTCTCATACATTCATTTTTCGTTTCACGTGTTCAACCATCAAACTATCGGAGAAAAATGCTGCAAACATCAAAATGTCTTCTAAAAAAACAGTTTTACTGCATGAATTCGAAAGATACAAATTCCACAGCTTGGAAGTGTACTGTATCTCTCAGCCGTGCCTCTGCCTCATTTCTAGGAGTTAGGATTTTCCAACAATTAACTATAGTTTACTTCAGAGCACACAGCTGTGGGACTACAAAGCACTCACCTGTGCCAGTTCAAAGTGCACAGTGAATGGATTCCACCTGGAACCAAGCCTTACAGTAAACCTCAAAGGACCAAGAAGATCCATATAATTCAGCCGCAGGGGTTGAATTACAGGGGTGCTCAGGCTAGGGGTAAAGGCTTGAAAGGTAGCATCATGGTACTCTCATAAGCAAAGGATATTCCAGAAGCAGTGAATATAAGCCTAGGTCCAGCCCCGTAGTTTCAGGGTATCCTCAAACAAAGATATTGGCACGTATTCCCATCTCTCTACTGTCTGCTGTACTCTCTGTGGTGCATCGAGTAGTGAGGGGGCTGCCATGGAACTGGAATGAGTCACTTGAATTATACTTGGTAGTCACCCCTAGCTCAGCTGAAACAAGCACACACATATCGCCATCCACCAGCACACATATGGATCACACACACACACACACACACACACCATACACACACACACACACGCACACACCATACACACACACACACACACGCACACACAAACACCATACACACACACACACACACACATACACACACACACACCATACACACACACACACACACACACACACCATACACACACACACACACACACGCACACACACCATACACACACACACACACACACATACCATACACACACACACATACACACACACACACACCATTAACCACACACTCCAATACACATCAACCCAAACCATTAAGCTTCGTGCTAGATCGATGGCCCGCATGCTTTCAGTGCTAAATTACATTTCAGAATTCTCTCACAGGGAGGTTTAAGTGCATCAGTTATATATATATATAAATCAACTACAGCTGGATAGAAGTGTTAGGCTTTTAATTGGACCTGCTGGAGACAGAGAAATGACTTAAACCTGTCTTTTTCATAGTATACATACTAACACCAACACTACCTAAAGTCTGTCTCTTCTATACTCCCTCCAATACTTCCCAGCAGTAATGAGTGAGTCTATTCTCACGTTAGTCTGTGGTTAATGGTTGGCTTACTCGTTAAAGGGTTTAACTCACCAGTGTGACAACAGCAGATTCATTCGAGACGACACTGCTGCTGTCTGATCACAGTCACAATAAAGACTATCAATTAGAGGTCGACCCATTATTCACAATGGCCGATTAATTAGGGCCGATTTCAAGTTTTCATAACAATCGGCAATCGGCATTTTTGGACACCGATTGTGGCCGATTACATTGCACTCCACGAGGAGCCTGCATGGCAGGCTGACTACCTGTTACGCGAGTGCAGCAAGAAGCCAAGGTAAGTTGCTAGCTAGCATTAAACTTATCTTATAAAAAACAATCAATCTTAACATAATCACTAGTTAACTACACATGGTTGATGATATAACTAGTTTATCTAACGTGTCCTGCGTTGCATATAATCGATGCGGTGCCTGTTAATTTATCATTGAATCACAGCCTACATCGACAAACGGGTGATGATTTAACAAGCACATTCACGAAAAAACACTGTCGTTGCATCAATGTACCTAACCAAAAACATCAATGCCTTTCTTTAAAATCAATACACAAGTATATATATTTAAACCTGCATATTTAGTTAATATTGCCTGCTAACATGAATTTCTTATAACTAGGGAAATTGTGTCACTTCTCTTGCGTTCCATGCAAGCAGAGTCAGGGTATATGCAGCAGTTTGGGCCGCCTGGCTCGTTGCGAACTGTGTGAAGACCATTTATTCCTAACAAAGACCGTAATTAATTTGCCAAAATTGTACATAATTATGACATAACATTGAAGGTTATACAATGTAACAGCAATATTTAGACTTAGGGATGCCACCCGTTAGATAAAATACGGAACGGTTCCGTATTTCACTGAAAGAATAAACGTTTTGTTTGAGATGATAGTTTCCGGATTTGACCATATTAATGACCTAAGGCTCGTATTTCTGTGTGTTATTATGTTATAATTAAGAGTATGATTTGATATTTGATAGAGCAGTCTGACTGAGCGGTGGTAGGCAGCAGCAGGCTCGTAAGCGTTCATTCAAACAGCACTTTCCTGCATTTGCCAGCAGCTCTTCGCTGTGCTTCAAGCATTGAGCTGTTTATGACTTCAAGCCTATCAACTCCCAAGATTAGGCTGGTGTAACCGATGTGAAAGGTCTAGCTATGTAGCGGGGTGCGCGCTAATAGCGTTTCAATCGGTGACGTCACTCGCTCTGAGACTTGGAGTAGTTGTTCCCCTTGCTCTGCATGGGTAACGCTACTTCGAGGGTGGCTGTTGTCGATGTGTTCCTGGTTCGAGCCCAGGTAGGGGCGAGGAGAGGGACGGAAGCTATACTGTTACACTGGCAATACTAAAGTGCCTATAAAAACATCCAATAGTCAAAGGTATATGAAATACAAATCGTATAGAGAGAAATAGTCCTATAATTCCTATAATTCCTACAACCTAAAACTTCTTACCTGGGAATATTGAAGACTCATGTTAAAAGGAACCATCAGCTTTCATATGTTCTCATGTTCTGAGCAAGGAACTTAAACGTTAGCTTTTTTACATGGCACATATTGCACTTTTACTTTCTTCTCCAACACTTTGTTTTTGCATTATTTAAACCAAATTGAACATGTTTCATTATTTATTTGAGGCTAAATTGATTTTATTGATGTATTATATTAAGTTAAAATAAAAGTGTTAATTCAATACTGTTGTAATTGTCATTATTACAAATAAATGAATAAATCGGCCGATAAATCGGCAGTGGTTTGTTTGTTTTTGGCCCTCCAATAATCGGTATTGGCGTTGAAAAATCATAATCGGTCAACCTCTACTATCAATCAGCAATTAACAGGAGACAGTAATAACATCACAGAGAGCGAGAGACAGAGAGAGAGAGCAAGAGAGATAGAGCGAGACAGAGAGGGAGAGGGGCCTCTATATTCATAGCAATAAGAGAATACTATGTAATACATCGTCTCTATCTTGTGACTTTGAAGTGCTAAAGAAATGCAAAGAAAAGAAAGTTAACTTGAAACATGAATTGGAACACAAAAAAACGTACACAAACACACCATGACAAGCCAACAGGCTGAAACCGTGAGTGCACACACGTCAACAGGCAAAACTATGCCCACCACATACCCACACACACATCCAGAGAGAGCCACCTTCTCCAACACGTTCACATCTCACCTTAATACACATAATATTACTACTCTAACTGATAACCTGCTAATAGACTTAACATGTAATAATATGCCTCAATCTGGTCTCAGAGCATTTCATATTATTCTGTACGTAAATCCAATAAAGTTTATTTAGTATGAAATGTTACGATTGGTGTGGTAATATAAGACAGGTGTTTGATATAGGCAAAAAGGAAATGAAGGTGGTTGGTCGGGGTGGATGGGTAGACATATAACGCGAATATCTAGCAACCCAAAGGTTGCGAGTTCGAATCTCATTACGGAAAACTTTTGCATTTGAACTAATTAGCAACTTTTCAACTACTTACTACTTTTTAGCTACTTTGCAACTACTTAGCATGTTAGCTAACCCTAACCTTAACCCTTTTAGCTAACCCTTCACCTAACCCTAACCTTAACCCTTTAACCTAACTCCTAAACTTAACCCTAACTTTAACCCTAACCCCTAATCCTAATCCCTAGCCTAGCTAACATTAGCCAGCTAGCATACATTAGCCACCTAGTTAGAATTTGTAACATATCATACGTTTTGCAAAATCGGAACATATACATTTTGCAAAGTCGCAACATATAATATAAATTGTAATTCGTAACATATCTTACGAAATGGGTGATGGACATCCACAAATTAATACATACCATACGAAATGTAACATATACTAAATGGAGTGTCTCGGATTTATGTACTGAATAATACGAAATTCTCTGAGACCAGGTTGCATGACTGGGGCACAGACTTAAATATTATCATGTCTTATTTTAATATAATCCCCCTCACCCCCCTCACCTCACCCTTTGGGAAGTTTAATTCAGATAAGTAATTTATTAGTTACATTTAAGCAAAACCCCATACACTTGGGGTTAGTCTGATTAAATAGGAAACTCTATTAGTGATGTGAAATTCACCATGAACGTGACTGAATGCAGGTCAGTGTGTGTGAACCAACAGTGAGAAAAGCTTTTAGTCCAGTATACTGTAGGTTAACTCTGAATGGAAACAGTGGCTGCATTCCAAATGGAACCCAATTCCCTATGTAGTGCACTTTATAGGGAATAGGATGGTATTGGGACGCAACCAGTGAGGTTCTGAGTCTGTAACCTTGACTAATGTATGTTTGACCTGTAGAGATTACTTCATCTGGTTAGAATCAATGGCCATTATGTCACTGTTAGAGAGACCAACAATCACTTACTGCGAATACACACTCACACCCCAAAACACCCATACACATTACTACAGATGAATAATGGTTGAACCACAGTCAATGTTGCCACCTACTGTACAGCTCTATAACAGTGTAGGCTACATGGGTTTACATCCCCAGCCAGACATATATGACGCTCACAGACATATAACCATTGAAGTCAGTCAGTTTGGTAGGGTCAGCTTGGGTTAGCTCATGGCACAGTAAGCATACAAAAACAGCTGATGAAAAGTGTCTTAGGTAGGGTATACGCTATGCTCAATGCCAGGGTGGCAGGGAAGGGGAGAGGGTAAAGGAGAGACAGGGTGCATGGGAGAAAGGGGAGGAGATGGGGATGAGGGATCAGTGTGATAATGGAGGTGGAAAGAGTAGGCTGGAGGCCTAGGTGAAAGAAGGGGAGACAGAAGGAGAGGTGAGGAGGGGACAGGGAATACCGCCCTGTGGGCATAGATAGAGGGCACTGTCTGACTGTGGGCATTCTTGGCACACTCCCACTCTGACCTTGGGAGATACAGCCTAGACACACGCACGCACACGCACGCACACGCACACACACACACACACAGAAAGAGAGAGATTGGCTGCCCAAACACTGCCAACAACAATTCGCCTCTACCTGGGGTTCCTCAGCCTGCAGCAGACCTGTGCCAAAGGCTGGCAGTCACCACAGAGCGACAGTAAAACCTTGGCGGATTGGCCACGATTCAGTGTTACACTACAGTAAGGCCAGTTCTGATTGGGTTGGTGATCTGATTTGCAGGAAGAACTGTCCCTTTTGGTTAGGGTGGCTGTGTTTGATGTGAGATTTGAGATTTGATAGAGCAACTGAGTTCTGGGTATGGCTTAGTGAGATAATACTGGAACTAGCTCAGTGAGATAATACTGGAACTGGCTCAGTGAGATAATACTGGAACTGGCTCAGTGAGATAATACTGGAACTGGCTTAGTGAGATAATACTGGAACTGGCTTAGTGAGATAATACTGGAACTAGCTCAGAGAGATAATACTGGAACTAGCTCAGTGAGATAATACTGGAACTGGCTTTGTGAGATAATACTGGAACTGGCTTAGTGAGATAATACTGGAACTGGCTCAGTGAGATAATACTGGAACTAGCTTAGTGAGATAATACTGGAACTAGCTCAGTGAGATAATACTGGAACTGGCTTAGTGAGATAATACTGGAACTGGCTTAGTGAGATAATACTGGAACTAGCTTAGTGAGATAATACTGGAACTGGCTCAGTGAGATAATACTGGAACTGGCTTAGTGAGATAATACTGGAACTGGCTTAGTGAGATAATACTGGAACTGGCTCAGTGAGATAATACTGGAACTAGCTTAGTGAGATAATACTGGAACTAGCTCAGAGAGATAATACTGGAACTAGCTCAGAGAGATAATACTGGAACTAGCTCAGAGAGATAATACTGGAACTGGCTCAGTGAAATAATATTGGAACTGGCTCAGTGAGATAATACTGGAACTGGCTCAGTGAGATAATACTGGAACTAGCTCAGTGAGATAATACTGGAACTAGCTCAGAGAGATAATACTGGAACTAGCTCAGTGAGATAATACTGGAACTAGCTTAGTGAGATAATACTGGAACTAGCTCAGAGAGATAATACTGGAACTAGCTCAGTGAGATAATACTGGAACTGGCTTTGTGAGATAATACTGGAACTGGCTTAGTGAGATAATACTGGAACTGGCTCAGTGAGATAATACTGGAACTAGCTTAGTGAGATAATACTGGAACTAGCTCAGTGAGATAATACTGGAACTGGCTTAGTGAGATAATACTGGAACTGGCTTAGTGAGATAATACTGGAACTGGCTCAGTGAGATAATACTGGAACTAGCTTAGTGAGATAATACTGGAACTAGCTCAGAGAGATAATACTGGAACTAGCTCAGAGAGATAATACTGGAACTAGCTCAGAGAGATAATACTGGAACTAGCTCAGTGAGATAATACTGGAACTGGCTTAGTGAGATAATACTGGAACTGGCTTAATGAGATAATACTGGAACTGGCTCAGTGAGATAATACTGGAACTGGCTCAGTGAGATAATACTGGAACTGGCTCAGTGAAATAATATGGGAACTGGCTCAGTGAGATAATACTGGAACTGGCTCAGTGAGATAATACTGGAACTGGCTCAGTGAGATAATACTGGAACTGGCTCAGTGAGATAATACTGGAACTGGCTCAGTGAGATAATACTGGAACTGGCTCAGTGAGATAATACTGGAACTGGCTCAGTGAGATAATACTGGAACTACACCTGCATTGCTTCTACACCTGCATGGCTTGCTGTTTGGAGTTTTAGGCTGGGTTTCTGTACAGCACTTTGAGATATCAGCTGATGTAAGAAGGGCTATATAAATACATTTGATTTGATTTGAACTGGCTCAGTGAGATAATACTGGAACTGGCTCAGTGAGATAATACTGGAACTGGCTCAGTGAGATAATACTGGAACTGGCTCAGTGAAATAATACTGGAACTGGCTCAGTGAGATAATACTGGAACTGGCTCAGTGAGATAATACTGGAACTACACCTGCATTGCTTCTACACCTGCATGGCTTGCTGTTTGGGGTTTTAGGCTGGGTTTCTGTACAGCACTTTGAGATATCAGCTGATGTAAGAAGGGCTATATAAATACATTTGATTTGATTTGAACTGGCTCAGTGAGAAAGTACTGGAACTGGCTCAGTGAGATAATACTGGAACTGGCTCAGTGAGAAAGTACTGGAACTAGCTCAGTGAGAAAGTACTGGAACTAGCTCAGTGAGAAAGTACTGGAACTAGCTCAGTGAGAAAGTACTGGAACTAGCTCAGTGAGAAAGTACTGGAACATGGTAAATGCTTTTGAACCAGTAGGAGCTGCTGGTCACAAAACAGAGACCACAATCAGCACAAGACACAGAGGGGAAAGCATTCCCTCTATTGGAGGTAAACACTGATCACAGACCAGTTGACCTGGGTCTGTGTGTCTTGTGTGTGTGTTCACCTGAGCATGTTGCAGGATCTGATGGCCTGATAAAATTACATTTGTTGGTTGTTTTTGGTGATGAGAAATCCTATGAGTTAATGTTGTGATCAGACAACTGTGTACCCTACAATCCAAAAAGGCCCATAGAATCAAAATCATAGAATCAAAATTCCAATTCCATGGCATTCTGGAACCATTTATAACACAGAATAGAATTAGAATGGATTCAATTATATTTCTATGTTAGAGCCACCACTTATAACCATGTTACACATGACGCACGTGTAGTCTGGTTTCTATGACAACAGATCCATCTGCAGACTACTCCCTCGGTGTTGGTGACACATCAGAGATTGTATGGGAGCACGAGCAAGAGCTGGGTTGAGACGTTTGCTGCTTTTGTGTTTTATCAACGCTTTCTCTCCTGTGTCTATGGCCATGCTCGTTGCTTTTTGACACTGAAGCGGATTCCTTTTCCCCTATTCACATGGAGAATTCACAGCCCCACCTCATAGGCTCAAATAAAGGTAGAGTCGCCGGTCATCCTAAAAAACAAAATTTGACTATAATAAAAGCCTGGCTTTAAGAGCGGCATATTTGCTAAGTGCGTCCTCGACAGCACGAATAAAATGTTATACTATGAATTTGATATTTTCGGTTTATCCGACTCTATCCCTTACAATCCCATCAAATCCGTCCTCGGATCTGATCCAGCCTTGCAGTAGCAGCAGCGGCAGTCTGTGTGTGGTTCATTGTGCATTAATAACGCGGACGGCCAGAGCATGCTTTGCTTACCTCATCTTCTTCTCTCCACCGTAATGATAAATGACGAATGACCTGTATTCAATATGTCACCCTTTCTGGACGATTCTCTCAGTCCAGAATATAGTCGATGTAAATATTATAATATGTATTATGTAGCTATAGCCTAGGCTACGCCAATGCTACGAATCCTGCCGGCGATATGCAGAGCAAGGCAGGTGCTAGAAAGGCGACAGGGTGGGGTAAATGCCACAAAACGATGCCACAGTTTTAGTCTCTTTTAAAGTGAATCTCTAACCGGTCCCTCTCGAGGTCCTGCCGGTGTTTTCGGTGCCATTTCAGAACGCTACGGAGAACTGTCCTGGCGAGACACCGGTCTGTGCAGCTGACAGCGGCTTCTGGGGTGCCATCTTCCCTTCGTCCAGCACACGGAGAGTGGACGCGCGGGGGGGAGGGAGGGATATAGAGAGGGGGGGGGGGCAGTCACCGTGGCTTAGTTCGCTGAAGGTCTACAGCTGCTGTAGCTACTGTACGCTAAGTCTATACCACCCTTCTGTTTCCTCTCCAAACCAATGATATTCAATGGTCGTCGGGTTCTAACTCAGGTTTCTTTTTTGAAGTGTGACCACTAAGCCTGTGACCCTGACAACACCACCAGGTAATAATGTAACATGTCTAGCACTTAATGTAGGCATGGTTTTGGGTTAGGACACCTGAAACCTATTTTTATTTTATTTATTAATTTAACCTTTATTTTACACGACTAAGATCTTCTGACCTGCATGCAGACAAAGTACAGGGCCAAGGACATAACATCAAGGAATCACCGACGGAATCATTGAACATAGCCTGCAAGATGGCAGGTGTGAATGATCTGTACCCAACTAAGATCTTAGTGTGGTCACAGACTTTCACTTCCACTGTCTAGCCTTGATTTTCAAGCCACATATTCTTCAGATACCATTAAAGCAGAAATATCCTTGAAGTTGAGCCAACTTAAAGGGGCATTCCAGTTAAATTGTGATTTTACAGTTTTTTCTTAAATTATATTTCCACACTATGAGGTTGAAATAACACTGAAATTGTGAAAATTATGATAATGGCTATTTTGTTTAAGAGCCGAGATTTTCAGACTGCTCAGGTGGAATGGAACTTTTGGCCCACATCACGACATTCACAATGTGATCTGTTTATCTGGGAAAGGGGGTGGGCTCTAGACCATCCTATCAGCCAATCAGGTCTGTGTATGTAAATATTTTCTATTTTGTTTCCTAATGCCTACACCATCAGACCGAGCATTTCAAGGGCCAAGGAGGCTCAGGGAAATTAAGTCGTTTTATTAGACATACAGTGATGATTTAAAAATATAATTACAAAGATTGCATGGGGGCTTTAAAGTCTCTGGGAAAGGAAACAGAGGGGGGTGCATACACAGTAAACTAGCCTACCCAATGTCATGTTGTCACCGAGTTGGATAGCATACATCTAGCCTTCTGACCCTCACGTACGCTGAGGCCTACAGTTTCTGTGAGCCGACGGCAGAGATTTCTGCCCCACTATGCATCTCCATAGGAGGTTTCTAACAGAACTTATCCAAGATACTATGTACAAAACACACACACATTCACTCACTCACACACACAGAGTAGAACTCCAAACACCATGGACATATCTTGTAATAATTTGTTATTACATTGTTATTATTACAGCAGGCTGTAGGGGGCGCCAGGTAGCCTAACGGTTAAGAGTGTTGGGCCAGTAACTGAAAGGTCACTGGTTTGAATCCCTGAGCCGACTAGGTGAAAAATCTGACAACGTGCCCTTGAGCAAGGCACTTAAACCTAATTTCTCCTGTAAGTCGCTCTGGATAAGAGCGTCTGCTAAATTACTTTTAACATTTGTGTTGTAAGAGAAAGGAGAAAGAAAAAGTAGTCGAAGCAGGTGAGCACTGAAATGTTTATTAATGTCTGTCAACAGAGACAGAGATACACACTGAAATGTTTATTAATGTCTGTCAACAGAGACAGAGATACACACTGAAATGTTTATTAATGTCTGTCAACAGAGACAGAGATGCACACTGAAATGTTTATTAATGTCTGTCAACAGAGACAGAGATGCACACAGAAATCAAATAAGAGAATTCACTCATACTGTACATCCCCCCCAAAGTCAGGGAGATTTCAATGAAAACGCATACATCCATATTTTACTGACATAAAGCTACAAAACAAACAAAACTGGATATGAGTGTCTGCTAAATTACACAAATGTAAAACGTAAATGACATTAAGACAAAGAAACAGCAGAAAAAAATAGAGGCTTCCAGTTGACAGAGACAGAAATATGTAAGAAATTACAGAGAACAAAGTGAAGAGGACTATGGTCACTGATGGTGCTAGGAAATTCAACAAAAACAATCAAATAAACTCACTATTCTCTTTTCTGGTCAAACGAAAACCTCAAAGCCAAACTTCGTAACTATCAGTCCATCTCAAACATTACTAAAGACAACCTCCACTTCTACAGTAAATACCTCACATTGCTATACATTTTACAACATCTGGAAAACCGATTTCTCTTACAGGCCTACACTTGTAATAGCCCAAATATACGTTGCCCTTAACCACAGATCTAGGATCAGATTACCCAACCTCCAACCATAATGAGGATTAGAACAATATCTGACCCTAGACCTGTGTTTAGGAGCACCTTCTACATCCTCATAGCCTACTCTATTGCCTAGTAACAGATCTGGAAGTAATGGCTTGGTGATTTGAAGGGGCTTTTGTAATTGAACGTGTCCAGAGGAGAATACGTATTTTGATTGGTGCTTTTCTGCAGGGGGAGGGTGAAGGCAGGGGGTGTTTTGCGTGTCTTGGGCTTGGTCCGGTCGGAGGTCAGGGGGACTCCTTTGGTCTGAGAGGGGGTGCTGGTTCTGGTTGGTCTGGAGTTGGGGACCGTGGGGGCTGATTTGGCCACTTCAGAAGACCCAGTCCTTTTTGTTTGGGGGCTCAGATAGATCTGCATAGTCACTAAGTGAAGAGGTGAAATGAGGGGTTGAGGGTGAAAGTAGGGAATGAAGTGAGGTATGTTAGTGTGAGCAGATGGTGAGGGGTTGAGGGTGAAAGTAGGGAATGAAGTGAGGTATGTTAGTGTGAGCAGATGGTGAGGGGTTGAGGGTGAAAGTAGGGAATGAAGTGAGGTATGTTAGTGTGAGCAGATGGTGAGGGGTTGAAGTGTTGGGGTGTGAGGGAGCAGGTGGTGAGGGGTTGAAGTGTTGGGGTGTGAGGGAGCAGGTGGTGAGGGTTGAAGTGTTGGGGTGTGAGGAGGTGGACAGGGGTTGTAGTGTTGGGGTGTGAGGAGGTTGTGAGGGGTGGAAGCGTTGAGGTGGTGAGGGGTTGAAGTGTTGAGGTGCGAGGAGATGGTGGGGGGTTAAAGTGTTGAGGTGGTGAGGAGTTGAAGTGTTGAGGTGGTGAGGGGTTGAAGTGTTGAGGTGGTGAGGGGTTGAAGTGTTGAGGTGGTGAGGGATTGAAGTGTTGGGGTGCGAGGAGGTGGTGAGGGGTTGAAGTGTTGAGGTGGTGAAGTGTTGAAGTGGTGAGGGGTTGAGGTGTGAGGAGGTGGTGAGGGGTTGAGGTGGTGAGGAGGTGGTGAGGGGTTGAGGTGTGAGGAGGTGGTGAGGGGTTGAGGTGGTGAGGGGTTGAGGTGGTGAGGGGATGAGGGGTTGAGGTGGTGAGGGGTTGAGGTGTGAGGAGGTGAAGTGGTGAGGGGTTGAAGTGTTGAGGTGGTGAGGGGTTGAAGTGGTGAGGGGTTGAAGTGTTGAGGTGAGAGGGAAAGGTGTGGATGTGTCGTGGAGAGGGAATGGGAAGGGAAGAGAAGTCATGATGATACATGGTGAGAAAATGAGAGACAAGGATAAAACAAGTGTTCAAATACAGTGCTTACTTGTACTTTAGAAACCAGAAGATGTATATGCCACAGATTAGATTTGAGCTTTTAGTAGATATTATTCCATAAACTTGACAAACTTGACAGACGTTGTCTCTTCTGAGATAGATAATGCATGGGATCAGTAACAGGCGGTGGAGAATACAGTCATAGTATGTAGAACTCAGTGGAGGCTGCTGAGGGAGGACGGCTCAAAGTAATGGCTGGAATGAAGTCAATGGAACGGTATCAACAACATGGAAACCATGGAAACCAGATGTTTGATACCATTTCATTGGCTCCATTCCAGCCATTACTAGGAGAGCTAGACTAAGACATATCCAGTTGAGGTTAAGAATGTTATTCCAGAAGGTTGGACTGAGGTCTACCTTTACAGTGTGTCACACGCCTCGACCCTGTAGACAACAAACACAGAACAGAGAGAGCAGGTCACTATGTGGGAGTTATAGTAGCCACTCTAACCATTTGTCAGTGGTGTAAATTACTTAAGTAAAAATACTTTAAAGTACTACTTAAGTCGTTTTTGGGGGTATCTGTACTTTACTATTTATATATTTTTGTCAACTTTTACTTTTACTTCACTACATTCCTAAAGAAAATAATGTAGTTTTTCTCCATACATTTTCCCTGACACACAAAAGTACTCATTACATTTTCAATGCTTAGCAGGGCAGGAAAATGGTCCAATTCACACACTTATCAAGAGAACATCCCTGGTCATTCCTATTGCCTCTGATCTGGCAGACTCACTAAACACAAATGCTTCATTTGTAAATTATGTCTGACTGTTGGAGTGTGCCCCTGGCTATCCGTAAATAAAAAAACAAGAAAATTGTGCTGTCTGGTTTTCTTAGTATAAGGAATTTGAAATTATTTTTACTTTTAATACTTAAGTATATATTAGCATACATTTAGTATATGTATATATTTACATTTGATACTTAAGTATATTTAAAACCAAATACTTTTACTCAAGTACTATTTTACTGGGTGACTTTCACTTTTACTTAGTAATTACTTAGTCATTTTCTATGAAGTTATCTTTACCTTTACTCAAGTATGTACTTTTTACACCACTGCCATTTATCAATGGTATGTTACAGTAGGATCAATCTAACCAACAGCTTGTTTTCCATTTCATTAACCTTAAATAAAGGTTCAATCAAATTTTTTTAAATTCAACCTGGCCATTACTCTACCCAAGACCTGTTGTCCATCTTAGTGCTGCTCCCTGCTAGTGGGAAGAGCATACTACAGTAGACATTAAATAATTGTCTTACCTACACTGGCTGTAGGCTCCTTGGTTTTGCTGCAAGAAGAGAGTGAGAAAGGAGAAGTTAGGCCCCATCCCACAAGCATGGAAATTATTCTCAATCTCACGTCTATTCTCAATCTCCCGCTCGTCTATAACAAGGATGGACAACTCCAGTCCACGAGGGCCACAGTCCTGATGCTTTTAGTTTTTACACCAGGTTACCCAGACACAGATATAAACCAGTGTCTGATTGACGAACAAGGATGGAAACCAGCAGACCTTCAAGGACCAGAGTTGTGACTCCTGCTGTAGGGATGTATTTGAAACTACGTAAGAGCCTTATCGACAGAACAGTTCTAGCCACGGGAAGATGTTTGGGCATGGGGCTGCTGCTAATGCAGGACTTATAAAGGCCCAGTGCACTACTGTTGTGAGAAATCCCAACAAAAATGTCTTGTGATTTGTTTCAGGGCATGCTAGAGCCCTCTCATCACCCTTACTTTCCGTGGCTATGTTCAGAACACATTTAAACACCCCTTCTCTCTTACTGACACTGACGTCTAGGTTCCTGTGCAGTATCTGCCTACTAACCTACCTATCGGCTTTCTTACTGCCGGGGGCCGCTGTAGAGCCTGAGGGGCCAGGTCGGGGGCCAGGCCGAGCTGTCTTAGAGGTACAGTCCTTCAAACTGCCTGCTGAACTCTTCACACCACTGAGGGAGAAAGGGGGAGGGGGGGAGAAAAAAGAGAGAGGTGGGGGAGAGAGATGTTAGAGAGAGTGAAACAAAAGCAAGTGTATGATTCATTTGTTGAAATGTATCTAGCTAGAGTTACTGTAGAGGTTTAGTAATCATACTGTACCTCTCTGTGTTTGCAGGTGACTGTTAGTGATTGTGTACTGTACCTCTTGGCTGATGCTCCTGGTAAGGGGCTGTAGTTCCGTGCGGTGGAGGTAGAGGGCATTGTAGAGCTTGTGGAGCTTTTCTTCAGAGAGGCAAGGTTGTTCATTGATGGTCTGGACGGCAGGGCCAGAGACACAGGCCTAGCTGCTGGTGCATAGGGGAAATGTGGGTGAGGAGGGTGTGTGTGTGTATGTAGCATTGCCTCAGAGCCATAGAAAACATACTATACACATTTCTGAGCACCTCCAAGACATAGGATACTGATGTACTAATGATTTTGTTACTTTAGACAGAAACAAAAGTAGGGTGGTTGGTTGTGAAGGATGGGTGGGTGTAATCAACGACTGTCTATCAATCCAAAGGTTGTGTGTTCGAGTCGTGTTGGGGACAACTGTAGCATTTTAGCTAACCCCAATTCACTTAACCTTTCACGTAAATTCACCTAACCTTTGTCTTATTTTTTTAAATGAACCGTTATTTAACTAGGCCAGTCAGTTAAGAACAAATTCTTATTTTCAATGACGGCCTAGGAACAGTGGGTTAACTGCCTTGTTCAGGGGCAGAACGACAGATTTTTACCTTGTCAGCTCGGGGGTTTGATCTAATTCTCCCCATAATTCTCCTTTGTTGTCATGACGCAACAAGCAACTTGGTCTCAGAGAAAGACGCATAATACTATACATCCTCCAAGATCTATGTAAGTTACATCATCCAATTTGTGCTATTGTACGACTGGGTAAGAAGCATGATACTGTACTTCCTCTAATTCATATGATATTGTGTGACCCCTATTCCATTCATAATGTAACCTAACAATGTAACATACAGTATCATACTATTTATTTATTTATTTCACCTTTATTTAACCAGGTAGGCTAGTTGAGAACAAGTTCTCATTTACAACTGCGACCTGGCCAAGATAAAGCAAAGCAGTGCGACACATACAACAGAGTTACACATGGAGTAAACAAACATACAGTCAATAATACAGTATAAAAAAAATCTATATACAGTGTGCGCAAATGAGGTAAGATAAGGTAGGTAAGGCAATAAATAGGCCATGGTGGCAAAGTAATTACAATATAGCAATTAAACACTGGAATGGTAGATGTGCAGAAGATGAATGTGCAAGTAGAGATACTGGGGTGCAAAGGAGCAAGATAAATAAATACAGTATGGGGATGAGGTAGTTGGATGGGTTATTTACAGATGGGCTATGTACAGGTGCAGTGATCTGTGAGCTGCTCTGACAGCTGGTGCTTAAAGCTAGTGAGGGAGATTTGAGTCTCCAGCTTCAGTGATTTTTGCAGTTCATTCCAGTCATTGGCAGCAGAGAACTGGAAGGAAAGGCGGCCAAAGGAGGAATTGGCTTTGGGGGTGACCAGTGAGATATACCTGCTGGAGCGCGTGCTACGGGTGGGTGCTGCTATGGTGACCAGTGAGCTGAGATAAGGCGGGGCTTTACCTAGCAGAGACTTGTAGATGACCTGGAGCTAGTGGGTTTGACGACGAGTATGAAGCGAGGGCCAGCTAACGAGAGCGTACAGGTCGCAGTGGTGGGTAGTATATGGGGCTTTGGTGACAAAATGGATGGCACTGTGATAGACTGCATCCAGTTTGTTGAGTAGAGTGTTGGAGGCTGTTTTGTAAATGACAACGCCGAAGTCGAGGATCGGTAGGATGGTCAGTTTAAAGAGGGTATGTTTGGCAGCATGAGTGAAGGATGCTTTGTTGCGAAATAGAAAGCCGATTCTAGGTTTAATTTTGGATTGGAGATGCTTAATGTGAGTCTGGAAGGAGAGTTTACAGTCTAACCAGACACCTAGGTATTTGTAGTTGTCCACATATTCTAAGTCAGAACCGTCCAGAGTAGTGATGCTGGACGGGCAGGCAGGTGCGGGCAGCGATCGGTTGAAGAGTATGCATTTAGTTTTACTTGCATTTAAGAGCAGTTGGAGGCCACGGAAGGAGAGTTGTATGGCATTGAAGCTCGTCTGGAGGTTAGTTAACACAGTGTCCAAAGAAGGGCCAGAAGTATACAGAATGTTGTACAGAGAAGAGAGTCGGCCCGAGAATTGAACCCAGTGGCACCCCCATTGAGACTATATGGAGTGTCACAGAGTTACGTACAGAATAATAAAGATTCTCTGGTCTGATGAAACCAAGATTGAACTCTTTGGCGTGAATGCCAAGCGTCACGTCTGGAGGAAAACTGGCACCATCCCTACGGTGAAGCATAGTGGCAGATGTTGAAGTGTGGGAATGTTTTTCAGTGGCAGGGACTGGGAGACTAGTCAGGATCGAGGGAAAGATGAACTGAGCAAAGTACAGAGAGATCCCTGATGAAAACCTGCTCTAGAGCACTCGGGACCTCAGACTGGGACGAAGGACAACAACCCTAAGCACACAGCCAAAACAACACAGGATTGGCTTCGGGACAAGTCTCTGAATGTCCTTGAGTGGCCCAGCCAGAGCCCGGACTTGAACCCGATAAAACATCTCTGGGGAGACCTGAAAATAGCTGTGCAGAGACGCTCCTCATCTAGCCTGACAGAGCTTGAGAGGATCTGCAGAGAAGAATGGGAGAAACTCCCCAAATACAGGCTTGTCAAGCTTGTAGTGTCATACCCAAGAAGACTCAAGGCTGTAATCGCTGCCAAAGGCGGTTCAACAAAGTACTGAGTAAAGGGTCTGAATACTTATGTAAATGTGATATGTTTTTTATTTTAAATAAATGAGCAAAAATGTCTAAAAACCTGTTTTTGCTTTGTCATAATGGGGTATTGTGTGTAGATTGTTGAGGAAAAAAACAATTTGATACATTTTAGAATAAGGCTGTGGCCTAACAAAATGTGGAAAAAGTCAAGGGGTCTGAATAATTTCCGAAGGCACTGTATATACTGAACAAAAATATAAACGCAACATGTAAAGTGTTGGTCCCATGTTTCATGAGCTGAAAAAAAAGATCCCAGAAATGTTCCATATGCACAAAAAGCTTATTTCCCCAAATTTGGTGCAGAAATTTGGTTACATCCCTGTTAGTGAGCATTTCTCCTGTGCCAAGATAATCCACACCTAACAGGTGTGGCATATCAAGAAGCTGATTAAACAGCATGATCATTACACTGATGCACCTTGTGCTGTGGACAATAAAAGGCCACTCTAAAATGTGCAGTTTTATCACACAACACAATGCCACAGATGTCTCAAGTTTTGAGGGAGCGTGCAACTGGCATGCTGACTGCAGGAAGGTCCACCAGAGCTGTTTCCAGATAATTTTATGTTAATTTCTCTACTATAAGCCACCTCCAACGTTGTTTTAAAGAATTTGGCAGTATGCTCAACCATGTAGCATTTACAAAAATATAAACAAAACATTC
The DNA here is from genome assembly GCF_901001165.1 of Salmo trutta. Classification (NCBI taxonomy): domain Eukaryota; kingdom Metazoa; phylum Chordata; class Actinopteri; order Salmoniformes; family Salmonidae; genus Salmo; species Salmo trutta. The sequence goes on from NC_042957.1 coordinate 16,404,255, forward strand.
AACAATTCAAATGATTTTACTGAGTTACAGTTCATATAAGGAAATCAGTAAATTGAAATAAATTCATTAGGCCCTAGTCTATGGATTTCACATGACCGGGCAGGGGCCATCCATTGGGGAGCCAGGCCCAACCAATCAGAATTTGTTTTTCCCCACAATATGGCTTTATTACAGACAGAAATACTCCTCCGTTTCATCAGCTGTCTGGGTGGCTGGTCTCAGACGATTGTAAATAAGAATAGAATATCTTTCTAAACACTTCTACATTAATGTGGATGCTAACATGATTATGGCTAATCATGAATTAATCAGAAATAATGATAAGTGAGAAAGTTACAGAGCGTCAAAGATCATACTCCCAGGACATGCTAACCTCTGTTATTGGTAATGGTGAAATGTTAACATGTCTTGGGGGTATGATCTTTGACCCTCTAACTTTCTCACTCATCCTTATTCCCGATTCATTAAGGATGACCTGTAATCATGGTAGCATCTACATTAATTTAGATGTCTTCAGAAACATATTCTATTCTTATTTATAGTAAAAGTGACTCCAAAATGACACAATACATGATTTAATAATTGGGCACAAAATAATCTGAAACACAACCAAAACAAACTGCAAATACATTCAACAAGTTTGTAGAGTCACAAGCTTGATGTAGTCATTGCTTGCTAGGAATATGGGACCAAATACAAACGTTTGACTACTTTATTTATAAAGAATCCTTAGGGGTGTCAATCATTTTGACTCCTACCATTTTGAGAAAAAAAAGATTACTAGTTAAACATAATCTCTTTCTCTGAGCAATTGTATTAGTATAAAATAATATATTTTCCCAAATTCTTTTTGCATACAATATAGCTCATTATTTCAATTGTTTATTTTATACAGTCATTATTGCTCATCTTTATCAAGGATGTCAATCATTTCGGACCCCACTATGTGTGTGTACCTTTCTCAGCAGGTCCTTTCTTGGCGTTGGTGGCCTGGTGTTCCTCTGAGATGTTGAGTCTCTTGAGGATGTCTGCCAGGGCCATCTTCAGAAGCTGGATCTCATCATCCTGCATCTGCATCCGCTGCTCCAGGTATGTCAGGCGGTCTGCTACATCTATCCCGCTCGCTGCAGAGCTGCGGTCATCTGGGGAGCACAACCACACACAGAGTTAGCCCACTGAGCTAAAGCCACTGCTTCAGGTACGTCAGATGGTCCACTATATCCATCCCGCATGCCACCAAGCTACGGTAACATAGACAGCTAAAGCCATTTGTACCCAACCAGCGCCACTAACACTGTCTTAGCCCAGTGAGCTAAAGCCACTGCCCATTGAGCAATTCAAGACCATGTTAGCACACACACACACACACACACACACACACACACACACACACACACACACACACACACACACACACACACACACACACACACACACTTCCAGGTGATTGATATAGACTCATCAAACAGACTCTGAATAGAGTCACAGATTCATTAAAACAGACTGAACAGAGTCACAGACTCATACAGACTGAATATTCACACAGATTCATCAAACAGACTGACCAGTCCCAGACTCATCAAACAGAATTCTTCACATATCACACAGACACCTTACACAGTAACATAAATACTGTAGACATAAAAGCTGAAACAAACAATAGCACGTGCACTATAATTCACACATAACAAACACCACACACACATGCCACAGACAACAGACACACATCATTCGGATAAAAACCAAGAGACAATATTCTATAAATTACATCAATAGGAAGAACACTCCTAATAAATTGCATAATTTTGTATATATATATATATATATATATATATAAAAAATGTTTACTAAACCATATGAAAGTACGACCACAGAGATCAAATGAAATACATCTGCTACCACAAAGACCAAGACAATAGGTGCCATCTGTGTCCTATTAGTAGACTGTAATCCCTATGAGAGTGGTGCTAGGAAGTGACTGGTGGAATGGTAAACAAAAAGAACCGAAGCTGTCGTATACCTTTAGAAACCCTGTGCAGTGAGGAGTTGTCATAAAGATTCCTCATACTGGGTAACCCTTCCTCCACTCCAGAACTCCTCCTCCTCCTCTCTTCCACTGTCTGACAGACAATATCTTCCTCCATCCTAGTGATTGCCAGTTCTCTCTCTCTCTTTGTGTTCCACTGGCTGGTGTTCTCATCTCCACTGTTCCATCCTCTGTTCCAGTTCTGTCACACAGTAGAACGTGCACGGAGCTCTTCTCCCTTCCTCTCCGCTCTAACCAGCCTCACACCAAGATCACTAAATGTATATCACAACAACTGTTCTCTCCTCTCTTCCTGTCCTGTTTTCCTCTGTAACAGCATCAAATCCAGGTCACAAAGACTGAGTCCATGGTGAGATTATGAAACATTATTAAGGGTTTTTTCTCTCGGTCTCTCCTTTATCACGTTCCCTCTCTCTCTGGGTGGTGTCTGCTGTTGTGGGGCATGCTGATGTTTACAACATTGCTTCAAGCCTTGATCTGAGATTGCGTGTGCATGTGTGTGTGTGTAGGGGTGTGTGCATGTGTGTGTGTGTGTAGGGGTGTGTGCGTGTGTAGGGGTGTGTGTGCGTGTGTGTGTGTGAGTGTGTGTGTGTGTGTGTTAGATCATGCCTATCCTCTCCAATTCGGCCTAAAGCGAGGGGTTTGGTGTGTGTGTGTGTGTGTGTTATACAATAGCACAATGATAATCCCTCAGACTGAGCCTCTCTGGCACGAGCAACCCCACCCCCACCCTGATTAACCTTCTGTCAGACTGACAGACAGAAAGAGGAAGAGATAGAGGGAGAGGTGGACAGAAAGATAGAGAGCTGATAAAGAGGGAAATAGAAAGGGAGGGAGAGAAGTGGAGAGAAAGAGAGAGAGAGAGATAGAAAGGAAGAGAGGAAGAGGCGGACAGAAAGAGAGAGAGAAGGAGAGGAAGAGAGAGGGAGAGGGGGACAGAAAGAGAGAGGAGGAGAGGAAGAGAGAGAGAGGCAGAAAAAAAGAGGAGGAGAGGAAGAGAGGGAGAGGCGGACAGAAAGAGAGAGAGAAAATAATACAGATGGAGAGAGAAAGATGACAGAGAGAGAGAGAGTTAGACACAAATAGAGATGTAAAGTAAGAACACACAGAGAGAGAGAGACAGGTTGCATGGCCTTGTATTGTTCTCCTGTAAGAAGCTTGTCCAGCTCATTGATCATCCGCTCTTCAGTCTTTTATTTACAATAGTACAGGCCACTCTGACTGATGGAGGCTGAACGTGACACACAACACATGCTAATACACCAGCAGTGACTGACAAACCATGCCAAGTGTCAACACATGTCATTTATTTAGGAGAGTGAATATGTGAGGATATACCATAGCACTAAGCGAATACAGGTTATTTTAGGCATAGTCTAGCCATATATGCAGATAAGTGTAGTCTTCTATATTTGGCATTGTGACCCGGTGTACTCTCTGACTTAGTGTTTCTCTTCCTGTTTTTGGCTGTGACATCAGGCCTGTGCCACCTCCAGAAACCTAATGTGGTATTGGGATTAGAATAGCCTGTAATCCCAGCCCTGGAAAAGGGAATTAGTAGCACCCAGCTCAAATCTCTATTGCTGCACTAACTCAGCTATACAAACCACAAACCCAGCCTTCACACACATACGCACAGCCTACACACACACACACACACACACACACACACACACACACACACACACACACACACACACACACACACACACACACACACACACACACAAGCTAACAGGAATATGTAATAGAATCCCACTACACAACATAGAAACAACCCAAAAACAAACATTTAGAAAACCATAGGCCTATGGCAATGATGTTGATGTAGAGGGCAGTCATTTGGTATTCTCCTTTCCAAGATGGTGTGCTTTGAGAATGGCAGAATGAACATGTCTATTCATATCCAAAATTCACCACCCTCTTTGCATACCCACACAAACCCTCTGACAGACACCAATACCCCCCCATCACACAATCAGGCCCCAAATTACTAGAAGTAAAGTGACACTGTAGTGATTGGAATTGCCCCCTCCCCCCCAAAAAAATAATATATGTTCAGAGGAATCTTCATTACTTTACCTATATGAATTGTACCCCACCCCGCCATCCCCCACACATACAGTACCGGTCATGAAGTCTGTGTCTGGAGCCAGCAGGGAGTCATGGTGGTAGGTCTCCCGAAGAGAGGGCCTCCTCAGTCCCGTCTCCTCCATCCCCAACCCCTGGTCCACCAACTCCTCCATGGGACTGTCCTCCATCGACGTCCCAGACGCCATGCCTACCCACCTCTGTGTGTGCGAGTGTGTGAGGGTGTGATCCTACAAAAGGGTTGCATACACTCCTCCTCTTCCACTGAGCTCAGTCAATCACCTTCCCTTATCCGCTCCCCTCCCTCCCTCCCTCTTTCATCCCTGGTTCCAGAGCCAGAGGAGTGTAGATGGAGCCTAGAGGGAGATGGGTGGGAAGATGATGTCATTAAGGAGAGATTAAAAGGCCCTGGTAAGCCATCTCAAGCCCTCAGCCAAGAACGACAGGATAGTGGAGTGATGGAAGAAGAGGGGGAGGAAGGTAGAGGAGTGGAGTGCAGGAAGGGAGAGAGGGGAGAGAGGGGAGAGAGGGGAGAGAGGGGAGAGAGGGGAGAGAGGGGAGAGAGGTGAGAGAGGGGAGAGAGGGCAGAGAGGTGAGAGAGGGGAGAGAGGGGAGAGAGGGGAGAGAGGGGAGAGAGGGGGAGAGAGGTGAGAGGGCACTTGGTCTCAAACAGGTTAACTTCAGCTTCCACCAGAGACGCGGGCAGGGGTTGCTATGACTACCTGGGTTTGTGTAACAACACTCTCAGAGCCAAAGTGAGAATAGTTAAACACACAATTCATATTCCTCAACAAAGATTTATTGGTATTGTACTGATACCGAACTGCTGATGTTTTCAAAAGATGTATCCATCCACCCACACTAAAGCAAAGTGCTTGCATCAGACTGCCAGCTGGTCAGGCTGCTGCATCGTAGGCCTAGTAGGGCTGATGAGCTACAGAAGATTAGGAGGAAAACTTTAATTCATTAATTAAAGGCATCACAGGGACAATAAGCTGACCATGTTAACTATAATTATGGGGAAGGCAGCTCCGGATAAATGTTACCCACTGATCTACGATCAGCTCTAACCCTCCCCAATCCTATCCTTAATCATCAGGGTGGAAACACTCAAACATACCTTATCAGTGTCTAGGGGTAAGTATATCCTACTGTGCAGTAAAGGAAGAGTTGAACAACAGATGAAAGGGCATTAGGGCACAGCAAGGGCCTCCCCAATAAGACCTAGAGTAAGCTTCTTCCTTTGTCTATTTTGCACTTTACTAGATTGGTATTCCAGCAGATGGTCTGCCATCCCAGTGTGCTGCACTGCACAGTATCAGTGTTTGTCCTGCCCACTGCTGATGTAGCGTAGTTAGTTCCAGATAGTATTGCACACACACACACACGTAGTGGCATCACCTTCCTTCCATAAGACCTGTGATACCGCCGGTACCGGTCACCCTCATAACTGTGTAACTGTCCCCCATAGAAGACACCCAGCCTTTCCTTTTCTAATAGCAGGCCTACAGTACTGATGGGAGTGGATTGTGGGTGCTGGAGGCCTACAGTACTGATGGGAGTGGATTGTGGGTGCTGGAGGCCTACAGTACTGATGGGAGTGGATTGTGGGTGCTGGAGGCCTACAGTACTGATGGGAGTGGATTGTGGGTGCTGGAGGCCTACAGTACTGATGGGAGTGGATTGTGGGTGCTGGAGGCCTACAGTACTGATGGGAGTGGATTGTGGGTGCTGGAGGCCTACAGTACTGATGGGAGTGGATTGTGGGTGCTCGAGGCCTACAGTACTGATGGGAGTGGATTGTGGGTGCTGGAGGCCTACAGTACTGATGGGAGTGGATTGTGGGTGCTCGAGGCCTACAGTACTGATGGGAGTGGATTGTGGGTGCTGGAGGCCTACAGTAGTGATGGGAGTGGATTGTGGGTGCTCGAGGCCTACAGTACTGATGGGAGTGGATTGTGGGTGCTGGAGGCCTACAGTACTGATGGGAGTGGATTGTGGGTGCTCGAGGCCTACAGTACTGATGGGAGTGGATTGTGGGTGCTGGAGGCCTACAGTAGTGATGGGAGTGCATTGTGGGTGCTGGAGGCCTACAGTACTGATGGGAGTGGATTGTGGGTGCTCGAGGCCTACAGTAGTGATGGGAGTGGATTGTGGGTGCTGGAGGCCTACAGTACTGATGGGAGTGCATTGTGGGTGCTCGAGGCCTACAGTAGTGATGGGAGTGGATTGTGGGTGCTGGAGGCCTACAGTACTGATGGGAGTGGATTGTGGGTGCTGGAGGCCTACAGTAGTGATGGGAGTGGATTGTGGGTGCTCGAGGCCTACAGTACTGATGGGAGTGGATTGTGGGTGCTGGAGGCCTACAGTACTGATGGGAGTGCATTGTGGGTGCTCGAGGCCTACAGTACTGATGGGAGTGGATTGTGGGTGCTGGAGGCCTACAGTACTGATGGGAGTGGACTGTGGGTGCTCGAGTCCTACAGTACTGATGGGAGTGGATTGTGGGTGCTGGAGGCCTACAGTACTGATGGGAGTGGATTGTGGGTGCTGGAGGCCTACAGTACTGATGGGAGTGGATTGTGGGTGCTCGAGGCCTACAGTACTGATGGGAGTGGATTGTGGGTGCTCGAGTCCTACAGTACTGATGGGAGTGGATTGTGGGTGCTGGAGGCCTACAGTACTGATGGGAGTGGATTGTGGGTGCTCGAGTCCTACAGTACTGATGGGAGTGGATTGTGGGTGCTCGAGGCCTACAGTACTGATGGGAGTGCATTGTGGGTGCTCGAGGCCTACAGTACTGATGGGAGTGGATTGTGGGTGCTGGAGGCCTACAGTACTGATGGGAGTGGATTGTGGGTGCTCGAGTCCTACAGTACTGATGGGAGTGGATTGTGGGTGCTGGAGGCCTACAGTACTGATGGGAGTGGATTGTGGGTGCTGGAGGCCTACAGTACTGATGGGAGTGGATTGTGGGTGCTGGAGGCCTACAGTAGTGATGGGAGTGGATTGTGGGTGCTGGAGGCCTACAGTACTGATGGGAGTGGATTGTGGGTGCTGGAGGCCTACAGTACTGATGGGAGTGAGGATTGCTGGTGTCTTATGCCAAGACTGATGGCTTGATGGGAATGGGTTTAAAGGTTTCAATAAAGGTTTATGAGCTGGGTGCTACTCAGAAACAGACTGGCCATAGGGCAGTTCAGGCAAATGCCCACTGGGCTGGTCCACCTTGAGGCCAGTGGGCTGAGCTCATGGGAGAAAAACATTTTGGTTGAAAAGAAAAAAGGCAGAAATGACATGTGCCCATGGGCCTGTTAAGAAATATTCTAATGATTTTGGAGCAGAATGATCATAATTTAGATAATTGGTTGCTGTCCCATTTCATAAACACTGGCCCAGAAAAAAGAAATGGGCCAATGTTTCAGAAATGCCCGGGCCGATTTCTGGTCCCAGTCAAGCCTTACTGCTACTAAATGTTTGAAATCAAATCGTGAAAGCCTGCTGGAGCTGTTGAGTTATCAGATCTTCCACTGTAGTGTTCAGTGATCCCGCTCTGTACTGTCTGTGTGTCTAAGTCCGTGGGATGGACATCAGTAGCTATGCTGTGCTAGTGTCTGGCCACATAGAGCACTGCGCATTCCTAATGCCCTGAGCCGGATTAAGCATTGTACAAAGATGGGCCGAGGGAAATATGTCTCTGAAGTGGAGGCCAAAGTCTGTGTCCTGAACCTGTAGTATATCTACTGACACCTTGTGGTCGTTGGTTGCAACTTACATACCAGTATACCTTCGAAAGCCATGATGACACACACACACACACACACACACACACACACACACACACACACACACACACACACACACACACACACACACACACACGGCCATCTGATTGTTACTTTTGCATTCAACTTTCAAAGCAACATATGGCAGAATCACAATAAAGAACACGCAAAAGATTTTTTCACAAAGGACTTAAACTTTATAAATAGTCTTTCAATGGAACATTAAATCAGCAGGGATTCTAGAATTCTTACCAAAAACCCAAGAGATTTTCAGAGAGCATGACAAAGTGACAGTTATCTGATACACACATCCTTTATCTACTCCAAAAATATCTAGACTTTTAGATCCCTCATTGTTAAATATATCAAAATATATGCTGACACTTAGCAGTAATACAGAAGACCACAAAAAGCAGAGTTTCAGGCATTGGTCAGGTGATTAGTTTAGATTGGTGCAGAGATAAAAACACTTCCTGGGTAAGTGAGAAGTGGAATGGTGGAGATCAGAGGTCAGGAACATTTGACCCATGTTACCATGGAAACCATACGTACACATGACATATCATGACCATGTCCCAATAGCCCAAACATAATATACCATCTCCTTTCCTCACTTTTCTTGCCATAGGACTTTAAATGTTTGACAGTTAAATATCACACAACACCTATACTATATCATTTCCCCGTCCTCTGTGACATAAATGAAAGGAGATGAGGAAAGTAAATGTTAAAGAGCTATGGGACATAGTCAGGGTGTTCTATTCTGAAGTTGTCAGTGGGACACCCAATTTCTGTTCATGTAGTGCCCTCTACGGGCTCAATACTGTAAATACACGTCTGGGAGTAAAGCCATGGTGGGTCTGTCTGTGTGCTGATGGTGCAGAACAGCTGATCAGGTCAAGTCTGTATCTTCAACTCTCTCATATGAATCTTCCCATGAAACAATGTGACTAAGTCAAAATCCAAAATAACAATATACGACGTCACAAAAAATATCAGCAGCAAAACCCCACTAGACAGAAAACTGCCGCAGAAAGATAAAGTTTATCGTCCTATAGTCAGGCCGTCTCAGGTATAGAGTGACTCTGTCCTCTAATTGGATAGATCGATGAGGGGAGGGCTCAGGTGACCCCTGTTACCATGGCAACCTCCCAGACGTCAAACCCTAAAGTCAGACATGTAGACACTTCACTCCCTAAACCACAGATCTAGGATCAGTTTAGATTCACCCTCCAACCACAGGGGGATGGGGACATATCTGACCCTGGATCAGTGGTTAGAGTGGAACTTCTACTGCCCCTAACTTTGTGTCAGAATGTGCTTTGGTCTTCTTTACCTCTGATGCCAAGTGGCACCTCTAGATAGAAACCAGCTCTGGTGCCAGTCTGTTTCTGCTGCAGCCAACCTGGCCTTGCCATTGTCTGGCTGGGCAGTAATATAGCATTGTTACAGAAACAACCTTCTACACCGCTAGCTATATAAGTACAAACTACTACAACCTCTGTGAATCTCCATTCAATAATTTAATCTCCAAACTCATAAATTACTAATAACAAGAAACCAATCGTTTTTCATTATTGACCACGAAAGTCTTAGCAAGAGGACTTTTTTCAATTAATTAAACACATTATCCAAATAAGTTAAATTGAAATCTTTATATATTGTATTGGTTTACTCCATTTAAATATTTATGTATTCATTTTTAAATATAATCATCAGCTACAGGTCTTGCAAAAAATACTACTACTGCACTGTGCAACTGCTGTCTACAGAGGGTCAGGGGTCACCGAGTCAGGGTTGAAATATGTACACTTAATCATTTCAGAAAACTATTTACAGTCCTCTTTTAGCTGGTATTTCTATAGTATTCAGAAAGATAGTGGTAACACCACAGCGGAGTACAGAGTAGGTCACATCTCAAATGGCACCTTCTGTCTTCTGCTTATTATTTCAAAGAATTCAACTCAGGTTGGTAACTACTTGGTACCAAGTTATACTTTTTCCAATGAATCCTTAAGAAACTAAAATGTAATTACTAAGTAAATATTAGGTAAATAACTGCCATTTAACCATGCAAATTCAAAGTAAATACCAGGGCCCAGATTCACAAAACCTTTTTAAAGAAGACATTTCTTCTTAACTGCCACTTTTTCCTGAACTATAGACTTAAGAAGAAAGTTAAGACAAGTTGCTATTCCTCAAAAAGGTTCTTGGAAATTTTGTTGCGCAATTTCTTATGTTTCTCCTTAAGTAAAGTTAAGAAGAAATTAGATTCTTAAATAAAGTTATTGGAAATGTTAATTCCAAGATAGCTAAACCGTTGTCTTAAACTCAGGGCAGTGAGAGAAGAAGCTCATGAAAGCAATTGAACATGTTTAATTCTCTCACAAACTTAATCTGAAAGTTTCAGTATTGATTATTTTAAACACAAAAACATGTTTTAGACAGTAATCTCAGGAAGAAATATGCTAACATGATTGGCATATGAGCTAGATAGCTAGTTAAAACAGTTGCCTTGCAACAAACATTTTAAGATGATTTGTAAGAAGATATTTGAGAAGTTTGTAAGAAAATCATTAAATCTTAAGATATTGTTGAGGAATTGCACTTATGACAATCTTATGAAGTGTTTTGTGAATCTGGGCCCAAGTGAATACTGGACTGTAAAATAAAGTGTAATCAACATCTTTTAGGTAGGGACCTCAGATCTTGCACCAACCCTTATAGTCAGAAATTAACCAAAACGTAACCTAACCCTTCCCATTTCTCGTCTTCCAGGTTTTTGGTCAAATCTCAATTTATGACTTGTGATTCAAATTCAAAACTAAGCTAAAATAAAATGAAAAAGTTTTACTTCCTCGATTTACACATACATTTGTCAAAAATAGTCCCTCTGAAAAATATATTGCATATGCCATCTTAAGAAATTGACATAATAAAATATTTTTGATAAGGAAAAATTGTAAAGTAGGAGAATATATATTATTTTTTTCAAAGAATCTGGGCACCACTAGCAACAAAATACCTATTGATAATATTTAAATTTAAACCTTTATATGATTTATCCGATACAAGCTTTGTTTAGTCGCTATTTTGGGGTATGATTCAAACTGTTAGAATGGAAAATGTTTCAGATGGCTTTTGGGTATTATTCAAAACTTTGCAGATTAGGCACAAAGTCCAGCAATAGAACATTTGCACAGTAAGAAAGCAATCCAAGGTAGTGTTTTAAGAAGTACTAACTCAGTCAGACACTGCCGCTTGTCTAGGACTACACGTGACGGACAGACACTTCTGCAGAAGGTTACAAGGCAATGTTGAATGATTGTGGTTAAAAACCAACACATCTCAATAACGCATATCAAAAGGACATTTTTCAGAGATTCCAAGCCAAACCTCTGGAACATCACATTACGTCATTCCGCACAGCGAGTTACACCAAGATGCCAACTCACCTGAACCCCCCTGGACAGCGTGGATGAATAACAATAATACCAGTGTGGATCCACAATCTACAGGAATGATTTTTCATTGTACATATTTCATTATATGATATGACAGGTTGGTTGGATAGCAGGTAACATATAAACCAGAGGTGGCTACCACTCCTCCTGGAGATCTACTGAATATGCAGGTTTTTGCCCCAGCCCTGCTCCAACTAACACACCTGATTTTACTAATCAGCTGTTAGAGCAGGGCTGGAGCAAAAGCCTGCATACACAGTAGCTCGCTAAGAGTAAGGTCGTCCACCCCTGAAGTAACACATAGATAGTATGCTGGCGGATGTCTCTAATAGTAAAACACATAAAGTAGTTATGCATTGATAAAAGTTGCCATGACACAGCCTTAGTTTCCATTCTCTACTAAGCGCACAGACAGTGATAATACACAGTATTGTCCCCAGTTATAATATAACATATTAGTAGCTTAACATAAATCAGAACACAATCATAGACGTTGTAATTAAGTAATGGATTAGTGCAATCTAACAAGGGAGGGAGGAGACGAGAGGAGGGAAGAGGACAAGAGAAGGAGAGGAGTGGTGGTGCTCTGCTTCGTGACATCCTTTGGTTTATCTTGGAGAGGGCGGAGCTTCGAAGGATGGAAAGGGATGGGGGATAGAAGTAGAATGAGTAGAATGGACAAAGATCCACAACATGTGGACCAGCAGCCATATTGGATGTACCATGATGTAATGTCGAATAAAACGCTTATCACTCGGAATCTCTGAGGAAACCAAGCCTTTCTCAGTGTTCTACTCAAACAACAAAAATGGCAAAGTGTTGACCGGGGTGAAATCTATGTGGATTTTGTCTGTGGTTTAGTACTTTTTCCATTCTACTCATCCAATTTCTAATTGGGTGGGACTAGCTGCCTAAAGCTCTACCTGCAAGTCATAAGGCAAGTCATGGGAACAACAGGGTCGCGTTCAGCAGAGTGCAACATTACAGAAAGTTAAGATAGACATGTATAGTAAGCAATGGTCTCTGCAATACGTTACATTTCCATTTGAACGTTCTGGAATGTTTCAGCCTTCTGAACACGCCAAAGGAGGTGGGCACTGACATCAACAACCCTCCTTCCGATAGGCCAACGCAGAGCATGGGAGAGGTTAGCCCTCCACAGTAAGGGGGCTCTCCATTGGACCGTTGGACAAAAGCATGACAACAGTCCTGTTCTTAGGAACAGAAAAAGGGGGTCGGGGGGGATTCCATCTCACATGACCCTATTCTTCATATAGTGCCCTGTCTTTGACCAAAGCCCTATACAGCAGGGGTTCTCAGTTACATTCAGCCGAGGACAATTTGTTCTTGAGCGGATGGTCGGGGAGCCGGAAGATGGTTCTAAATTATTTGGACCCTGCAAACTGATCACAAGAATCCCAAACAGATATAGTATTTCACAAAAACATAATTTCAAACCTTGATTACACTGGGAAATGACCATCTCCATTTATGCGTGGGAATACTTGAGGACAGATTTCCTAAATTAAAATCACTTTGAGCTGATTTCAGTTTTTTATGTCCCACAACAACCATTATTTAAAAATAAATAAATATAAATAATTTTGTTCAGAAAACTTGGGGGGGGGCTGCCTATTGGGGAGCCCTGCTATACAGTAACATTTATCTGCTAAGTAATGCACTTTATGAGGAATAGGGTATGATTAGAGACTCAGCCAGCACTGAGGGTACTTCAGAATAGTGTGTCGTGTTCTGTTCGGACAATGCAGGAGGGGAAGGTGAGACTTCCACTTCCTTTGTGAACCTGCACCTGTGGTTTCACTGTAGCCAACAGACTGAACACACACGTGGTCAGTCTGAACACACACACACACACACACACACACACACACACACACACACACACACACACACACACACACACACACACACACACACACACACACACACGCCAGGGACATAAAACCTCATTGTGTGTGTGTTCAAGCTGCAAGTGCCCTCTCGATCACAGCTGCCTCAGAGATGAACACAAATGAAGAAGAACGTTGTCATCACATCAGGCTCTAACATCAACGTCATGACGAGCCCTGTATGGCTCTGGTTGAGCAGTTCTTCCTCTTGTTAGGTCACCAACATGGCCGTCCATGCACATGGTGATGAGCCCTGGTATAGCAGGACATGGTTAACCAGGACAGCTAGCAGATCTCTCCCTTCTGTCCAAGCCGGTACAGTTCTAGTTCCAGTTGAGGGGGTCAAAACTTCACCTCCCTAGTAACAGTTGTAAAAGGGGGTAAGGTACTTCAGTACCCACTCCTTCAATGCCATTCTGGGGATTCAGATATCAGTGGTTCCCCTCCAATACTTGATCCTTCAACAGCCCTCCCTCCAGTTCAGGGGACCCCCAAAACCCTTCCGGGGTTCCCCCTCTCATCCTTCAGCCCCATGTGTAGGAGTGCGTGTGCTCCACTATGGGTGGCTCTGTCTGCCTGTCCTCTGCTGTCCCCTACTGCAGGTTCTTCAGGATGCGTCCATAGCGGAAGTCGTAGACGTGGCGGCAGAGGTACACCAGTTCAGGGTCTATGTCGGCGGGCACCTGGCGGTGGTCTGGGGGGTCGAAGTCTGAGGGGCAGGGGACCACTCTGGCAGCACCAGGGGGTACACCCTCTGCACGCCGCTTCACCAAGGCACAAAATCTATACATGGAAAATCAAAGTGAGTTTTGAATGCAGTCGCGCCTTTTCTTCTCCCTACTTTACTTTCCTACCTCCAGTCAAGTGAACATGCTCCAGTAAAGTCTCTCCTTAAGAGTGCTTCTAGTGTCAGTGATACTACCCACTAAAGAATGCCTTGACGATGAAAGGTGTCAATTCAGAGGAATCTTACCCTCTGCACTGCGCTAAAGCACACAGCAAGGAGTTTCAACTACAGTTGAAGTCGGAAGTTTACATACACCTTAGCCAAATACATTTAAACTCAGTTCCTCACAATTCCTGACATTTAATCAGAGTAAAAATTCCCTGTTTTAGGTCAGTTAGGATCACCACTTTATTTTAAGAATGTAAAATGTCAGAATAATAGCAAAGAGAAAGATTTATTTCAGTTTTAATTTCTTTCATCACATTCCCAGTGGGTCAGAAGTTTACATACACTCAATTAGTATTTGGTAGCATTGCCTTTAAATTGTTTAACTTGGGTCAAACGTTTCAGGTAGCCTTCCACAAGCTTCCCACAATAAGTTGGGTGAATTTTGGCCCATTCCTCCTGACAGAGCTGGTGTAACTGAGTCAGGTTTGTAGGCCTCTTTGCTCGCAAACGCTTTTTCAGTTCTGCCCATAAATCTTCTACAGGTTTGAGGTCAGGGCTTTGTGATGGCCACTCCAATACATTTATTTTGTTGTCCTTAAGCCATTTTGCAACAACTTTGGAAGTATGCTTGGGGTCATTGTCCATTTGTAGACCCATTTGCGACCAAGCTTTAACTTCCTGACTGATGTCTTGAGATGTTGCTTCAATATATCCACATAATTTTCTTTCCTCATGATGCCATCTATTTTGTGAAGTGCACCAGTCCCTCCTGCAGCAAAGCACCCCCCCCCCCCCCACATGATGCTGCCACCCCCGTGCTTCACGGTTGGGATGGTGTTCTTCGGCTTGCAAGCCTCCCCTGTTCTCTTCCAAACATAACGATGGTCATTATGTCCAAACAGTTCTATTTTTGTTTCATCAGACCAGAGGACATTTCTCCAAAAAGTATGATCTTTGTCCCCATGCGCAGTTGCAAACCGTAGTCTGGCTTTTTTATGGCGGTTTGGAGCAGTGGCTTCTTCCTTACTGAGCGGCCTTTCAGGTTATGTCAATAGAGGACTCGTTTTACTGTAGATATCGATACTTTTGTACCGGTTTCCTCCAGCATCTTCACAAGGTCCTTTGCTGTTGCTCTGGGATTGATTTGCACTTTTCGCACCAAAGTACGTTCATCTCTAGGAGACAGAACGCGTCTACTTCCTGAGCGGTATGACGGCTGCGTGGTCCCATGGTGTTTATACTTGCGTACTATTGTTTGTATAGATGAACGCGGTACGTTTGGAAATTGCTCCCAAGGATGAACCAGACTTGTGGAGGTCTACAATTTTTTTTCTGAGGTCTTGGCTGATTTCTTTTGGTTTTCCCACGATGTCAAGCAGAGGCACTGAGTTTGAAGGTAGGCCTTGAAATACATCCACAGATACACCTCCAATTGAATCAAATGATGTCAATTAGCCTATCTGAAGCTTCTAAAGCCATGACATAATTTTCTGGAATTATCCAAGCTGTTTAAAGGCACAGTCAACTTAGTGTATGTAAACTTCTGACCCCCTGGAATTGTGATACAGTGAATTATAAGTTAAATAATCTGTCTGTAAACAATTGTTGGAAAAAATACTTGTCATGCACAAAGTAGATGTCCTAAACGACTTGCCAAAATTCTAGTTTGTTAACAATAAATGTGTGGAGTGGTTGAAAAACAAGTTTTAAATGACTCCAACCTAAGTGCATGGAAACTTCCGACTTCAACTGTTCAATGTTGTGTGTTAACGATGGATATATGGTCTTTCTCAGTGTGTGTGTGTGTGTGTGTGTGTATATATATACACTGCTCAAAAAAATAAAGGGAACACTTAAACAACACAATGTAACTCCAAGTCAATCACACTTCTGTGAAATCAAACTGTCCACTTAGGAAGCAACACTGATTGACAATAAATTTCACATGCTGTTGTGCAAATGGAATAGACAACAGGTGGAAATTATAGGCAATAAGCAAGACACCCCCAATAAAGGAGTGGTTCTGCAGGTGGAGACCACAGACCACTTCTCAGTTCCTATGCTTCCTGGCTGATGTTTTGGTCACTTTTGAATGCTGGCGGTGCTTTCACTCTAGTGGTAGCATGAGACGGAGTCTACAACCCACACAAGTGGCTCAGGTAGTGCAGCTCATCCAGGATGGCACATCAATGCGAGCTGTGGCAAGAAGGTTTGCTGTGTCTGTCAGCGTAGTGTCCAGAGCATGGAGGCGCTACCAGGAGACAGGCCAGTACATCAGGAGACGTGGAGGAGGCCGTAGGAGGGCAACAACCCAGCAGCAGGACCGCTACCTCCGCCTTTGTGCAAGGAGGAGCAGGAGGAGCACTGACGGAGCCCTGCAACATTACCTCCAGCAGGCCACAAATGTGCATGTGTCTGCTCAAACGGTCAGAAACAGACTCCATGAGGGTGGTATGAGGGCCCGACGTCCACAGGTGGGGGTTGTGCTTACAGCCCAACACCGTGCAGGACGTTTGGCATTTGCCAGAGAACACCAAGATTGGCAAATTCGCCACTGGCGCCCTGTGCTCTTCACAGATGAAAGCAGGTTCACACTGAGCACGTGACAGACGTGACAGAGTCTGGAGACGCCGTGGAGAACGTTCTGCTGCCTGCAACATCCTCCAGCATGACCGGTTTGGCGGTGGGTCAGTCATGGTGTGGGGTGGCATTTCTTTGGGGGGGCCGCACAGCCCTCCATGTGCTCGCCAGAGGTAGCCTGACTGCCATTAGGTACCGAGATGAGATCCTCAGACCCCTTGAGACCATATGGTGGTGCGGTTGGCCCTGGGTTCCTCCTAATGCAAGACAATGCTAGACCTCATGTGGCTGGAGTGTGTCAGCAGTTCCTGCAAGAGGAAGGCATTGATGCTATGGACTGGCCCGCCCGTTCCCCAGACCTGAATCCAATTGAGCACATCTGGGACATCATGTCTCGCTCCATCCACCAACGCCACGTTGCACCACAGACTGTCCAGGAGTTGGCGGATGCTTTAGTCCAGGTCTGGGAGGAGATCCCTCAGGAGACCATCCACCACCTCATCAGGAGCATGCCCAGGCGTTGTAGGGAGGTCATACAGGCACGTGGAGGCCACACACACTACTGAGCCTCATTTTGACTTGTTTTAAGGACATTACATCAAAGTTGGATGAGCCTGTAGTGTGGTTTTCCACTTTAATTTTGAGTGTGACTCCAAATCCAGACCTCCATGGGTTGATAAATTGGATTTCCATTGATTATTTTTGTGTGGTTTTGTTGTCAGCACATTCAACTATGTAAAGAAAAAAGTATTTAATAAGATTATTTCTTTCATTCAGATCTAGGATGTTGTTTAAGTGTTCCCTTTATTTTTTTGAGCAGTGTATATATATATATATATATATTTTGGTTTCTTACCGACAGTACTGCGCTAGTGGGAGAACATAGCATCGGTCTTCGATGCAGGCCACACTGTTCTCGTCTTGATGCCGAGAGGCAAAAATCTCATTCTGAAAAGAGAGAAACAGACATAGAAATATCAAATCACCACACAATCAAAAGGTACAGAGACAAGATGGATGAGAGGCACGGAATCTCATTATTCTTCTCATGTCTTGCATCTGTACTGATGGAGAAACAGAAGACAGGTGAAAGCAATATTGTGGAAGCCTACTGGAAACCTGCTTCCACCAGTTATGTCAGCACACATCAGTGCAGATGAAGGAAAGGAGACAAGGAGAGGGCTCTAGACTATTGAAATTAAGGAAAGGAGATGAAGAACGGAGACAAAGAGAGCCCTCTAGACTATTGAGAGGAAGGAAAGGAGACGAAGAGAGAAGACAAGGGGAGGCCTCTTTAGACTACTGAGATGCAGCCAGAGTTGAGTTGAGTAGAGTTATCCTGAGTTGTTCTGTGGAGTCAGAGAGTTGTCCTCACCTCACAGTGCATGCTGGGGTCTCGGACTCCCTGTGTGTGTTCAGGTCGATAGTACCAGAACAGGCTCATCATCAGCTCTCCTGAGGAGGAGACACACACCCACACGGTCAAAACACCAGACAGGGTGACACGCATTCGCACGTGCACAAACACAAACAAACACTCACACCCACGTGCACATACAACAGACAGTGAAACAACTACAGAGGATCAAAGGACCAGCCCAGTCTTTAACCAGCCAGACATAAGCAGCATTTCAGACATAAACAAGCATTCACAGTATACACACACACACACACACACACCAGGGATTTCATTAGCCGGAAATAGTCGTTTTTTGGCCCACCAAAAAAATGAAAAGCTGATAAATAAAACTGTTGCAGGTCAAAATGACTGGTAGAAGGGAAACAAATCCCATTGCAAAATAATGCTTTTTATTAATTTATGGAAATACCAGTCGATGTAAATTAATTTGACCGTCATGCTTATCGGTCTACAGATTAATTTGCATAATTTAGTGGAATTAAATTGGCCTGTGTGTGTTTTCGTTAGTCATCATGTATCTTATTCATCCAACAAAACTATCACACACGCACAGCATACAGAGCCTATTCTGAGCAGGATTTCTCCTGCAGAGCCTCAGCTGGGTGCTGCTGGAGTAAAACTTAGGCTTTTACAAGCCCATTCATTGCACAACAGTTCTAAATGCAATCGCGTGTTAAAAACAGTTTTGGTGCACAATTAAAGAGCTACTATTTTTATTTCTGAAATGGTAATTGAGGCACGCCTCCCATTCCCAAATAGGCCTATGAGCTTGTGATTTGAAACAATCCACAGCTATTTATTTAAATAATCTAATGATTCCCAATTCCTCTGTGGCTAAGTCATGCTTTCTGGAGAACTATTCTGTATAGACAGGCTTAATTCTTCCCTGTGGCTCAGTTGGTAGAGCATGGTGTTTGCAACGCCAGCGTGGTGTGTGCAACGCCAGGGTTGTGGGTTCAATTCCCACGGGGGGTCAGTACAAAAAAAATAAAAAAATGCATGGAATGGTATGAAATCTATCTATTCACTACTTACTGTAAGTCGCTCTGGATAAGAGCGTCTGCTAAATGACGTAAATGTAATTATACAATTTACTTCCCTACTGGACCAACCACTCTGCCATTTCTCTCTTGTTGTATTTGTTTTCATATCAACTTTCTTTTGTTGCACAGAAGCCAAAGGCACAGTCCTAGTCATATTAGCAACCCATCCTGCTGCATCTTTAGAATCCCCCTCTTTCTAAGTTTCTAACAGAGATGTTCGTTTCTAACAGAGATGTTCGTTTCTAACAGAGATGTTCATCTCTGTCACATATGGAACCGCTATCAGGTGCGCTGTTTAGAATGGTGTTTAGAAAATATTCAATCTTCCCGGCCACGTTGTCCGGTGCCGGAAACCCTGACACGCACACAATTATTATACCCCAACAACAGGTTCAGACATCCTGCTGTCTCTCTCACCAGATTTGGGGTCCTCCCATAGCGCTGATATCTTGGCGACGTAGGGCAGGGACTTCTTCCGGGGACCGGCGCGCAGCAGCACTGTGTCTCGGACACGTATCACTTCGCCGTCTCTCTGTACTCCTTCATAACACTGCCGTAAGGCCGTCTCGTCCTCCCCCTGATACACACACAGTCAAAACACACTTATCTTTATTCTCCAGTCTCTGGCGATATCAGCAGTATTCTATCAGAAAGGTCTTGGAACACATTCTCATTAACAACAATGAGCCAATTGAAAGCTAGGGATGGTTAGGTTGCCATGGTAGTATGAGGGAAGTAAACTCTCAGTACCACAACACACACAAACTTGATCCCACATACCGCAATGAACACTTCTTTCTCTGTGGGCACTCCTACAGGCAGCCACCCGTTGGTGGCCCGTCGGTGGCTGACCCTCTTCTGCTTGGCGGGGGATAGGCTGGGTGTCGGAGCTGGCTGTTTCTGGGACAGCCTGGTTCTCCCCATGGACAGAGAGCCGTTAGGGGGCTTGGAGCCCTGAGGGCACTCCCTGGCCAGCTTCAGCCTGGCCTGGGGCACACTGCGGTCAGACAGGGGGGTGAGGAGACGGGGCTTGGCCTGGGTGGAGGACGGGGTGGTAGGGAGGGGACAGCCTGAGAGGGGGAGAGAGGGAGAAACCAGGAGGGAGGGGTTGTGGTCACCCTGGGGGGAGGAGTAACCCTCTGGAGAGAGAGCGAAGGGAGGAAGAATAGACTAGTGTTTACTCCATAAACAAAACTACATAGGCCTCACTAGATGTCATGCTACATAGGCCTAACTCGATTCCTATGTCATGCTTTTCTCTGATTCCCTGTAGATACTGTTTGCTTACTGCAATGTACTCAATGTCTGGGACAGAGAGACAAAGATATGTCTTCCTCTTGTAAGATAATAAACATAATTCAGTCACGATCACGCCAAATGGCGAGAACACACAGGTGATAATAACACATTCTCATTTGCAATCTGAGAAGCATGAACAATGGATGTGCCTTTGAGTGTGTGCTCAATGAGTTAGAATTCCCTTATAAAATATATTTACAGTACATGCACTACATAACTCCAAACTACCACTACTTTTTAAATCAGCATATAGGGGCCTAGTCAGTAGGCCTACATTCTCCGTGTCCTCCTCCTCCTCTTACCTGTCTTGATGCTGTGTGTACACCCGGAGCAGCCTGTGGAGAAAGAGCACCCCCTGCTGTTGACCGGCTGCATGGCTCTGTATGTGTAGCCGCTGACCCGGCAGGCCTCGCTGTAGCAGGGAGTGCCCACTGAGCCACAGAAGGCAGGATGGGCCAGCGTCGAGGAATGGGACACCGGAGGACCCAGCAGCTTGGACCCAGACACCCTGCCGGGACACAGCGTCGAGGAGCCAAAGTTCAGAGGTCGCGAGCTGAGGTTGGCTGACGGAGCTCCAGGGTGTGTAGGATGGGCGATGTGGACGTAGTAGCTGGAGAAGCAGGCGGGGTCGGCGGTGCAGAGGCAGGGGTGGGGGCTGAGGGTCAGGGCTGTGTGGGAGTGGGGATGGGAGGGTGACGTCACTAGGCACTCCCGTTTCACAGAGGTTAGGGCAGAGTTTAAAGGTCGTTCTTCAGAGTCGGCGTAGGCCTGCTGACCCAGGAACAAGGCCAGGCGGTGGCAGTACTCCACAGAGCCCTCTGGGGGGCAGCAGTAGTATGGGCTCAGCTCTGCCTCCACCTGCTCCTCTTTGACAACGGGCTTCAGCGGGTAGGCTAGCATGCTGCGCGACTGGTAGCCTGGTTTGGTTAGCCGGTGGGTGCACCCGCCAGACTCCCACTCCACTTTGGGCTCAAAGTTGGACTTCTTGCAGGCAGAACAGCCTACCTCTCCTGGAATCAATTGCCTTCCCTTCTGCTTAGGCTGGCGGCTGCACGGTTTAAGAGTTGGTCGCGGTTGCGGTTGCTTCTGCTTCACGTCAACTGATGCAGTGCTCGTAGCCTTGCAGTCCATCGTCGTAGTCGTTGATGTTGTTTTCACTCGCTGTTTGCTAGTCGCCGAGGTGCTCGTTAACTTTAGCAGCGCAGCAGCGTTGAGTCCAGCTAGCCGTCGGGGAGCAGGGGTGTGTAACATCTGTAAAGTCATCATCTCTTTCTTCTGTCCTCTGTCTGGTTTGGCCGGTTTCTTGGAGACCTTCTTAGTCTTCCTGGAGCTTTGGCACGGGTCAGGCTTGTGCGATGTGGAGGCCTTGCTGCTGGCTCTTGGAGCATTAGGATTTCCGGTCACCCCGCGCCTGGCCGGATCCGTCCCCAGGAACGACTCACCGCTGGTGGGCTCATCCTGTTGTCTCCTGGCCTGTTTAGAAGCCGGCTGGTTCTCGTTAGGTCTCTCCAACAGCAGACTGTTCACGGCCTCAGCGTTGAGAGAAGCTAGCCGTCGCTTACGCGGCTCTGGAAATGGCGACCCCTGCTCATCACTGGTGGTTTTTGATTTAGTTTTTGGTATCATCTTTGCCAGGAGTTTCCCCTTGGCTTTGCCTTTTCCTTTGTCCAGTTTCTTGCTCCGGGATTCAGGTTTGACGGGCGGGTGAGTTGGCGAATCATTCCCCCTCTCACTGGTGTCCTCCTGCTCCTGGATGTCCTTCTCCAGTCGGGTGAGCAAAACGTGACAGCTAAGTCCCTCCTCCTCCGGAGCACCTCCCCTTCCTCGTAAGGGATAAGATTTCCTGCTCCGCCTCCTATTCCGCTCCGGAGTCTTCTCCCTCCTGTCCATCATCTCTTTAACCCCGCCCCTTCCTCGCTTAGTCCCGCCCTTCTTCATGGTCCTGCCAAATCGCAGCGTGCGCTCAGGCCAGGCCCCGCCCATGGTCTCACCATGTGGCCTATCGGGGCAGTGTTCCCGCGTCACTGTGCTGCGACTCTGGCTAAGAGAACCTTTGTTCTGGGCGTGGGTCATCACATGCTGCACCACTAGGCCTGGGGAGGAGAGACGCACTGTTAATGTCACTCCTAAAAACAGGGTAATATGGCCCGGGTCGTATTCATTAGGCACCAAACGGAAGAAAAAAGAACAAGCAGGGAGGGACTACCTGAATTTGTCCAATAAAAAAAAGATTGTTTCTTTTCATATTTCTTATCGTTTCCGTTTTGCTACACTGTGTCCTAATGAATACAACCCTGGTATCTCTTTAATCCCTAGCCTATCACCTAAACCAGTGCCGAGATCTACCGCTCAATTTGTTTTTAAACAAGACTTAAAGAATGTACCATTAACCTAATAAAAAAACAGTTCTGTAACTGGCCTGCCAATATTGTTCTTCTCGACCATATTATATTTCAAAACTTGAGCTTTGATTACAAAATATATCAGTTGGTGTAGCACTTCCGAGGCACAGCTAGGGCTGTTGCGGTGACCGTATTACCGCCACACCAGCGGTCACGAGTCATGAAGGCAGTCAAATTCCACGTGACCGTTTGGTGACGATAATTAGGCTTCTCCAAGCTCTGATGCTGCTGCTGGTCATTAGTAACCTACCAAACATGCTAACGGCCTGGTACTCAGCATTCTATTTTCCCTCTAATCACTGACATCAATGCAAACATATTCAATAATCTAATCAAACACTTCATGAGAGCCCATGAGCTCATGTTGCGCAACATTTCTATAGGCTATGCAATTGCGGGAGAAAACAGAGTGATGGCTGCTAATAAAAAGACGAGGATCCCATCAGCTTTCTATAGGCTAGACCTACTGTATTTATTTCTCAACTCTCCTAATACTAAGCACATTGCTTATATTTACAACGGGAGTATATCCTACCTGGCTGGCATGAAAATAAACCACAGGGAAAAGCATCTTCTATTCGCTATTTAAGTGCATAGATGACATGTATTTTTCCCCCTGCCCCGAGACAGGTGCATAATGGTCCATTCTAAATCAAAACAAATGTCACACATATATTATTTAGTATATGTAAAGACAAGATTAAATGAAGAACAGTCTGATGGGTGACAATATTATCACTTGTGAATTATATATCATCACTTGGTAGTTACAGTCTTGTCCAATCGCTGCAACTCCGAAATACAACCCAGCCAAGCCGCACTGCTTCGCTTAACCCTGAAGCCAGCCGCACCAATGTGTCGGAGGAAACACCTGGCAACCGTGTCAGCGTGCATTCTGCCCGGCCCGCCACAGGAGTCGCTAGAGCGAGATGGGACAAGAACATCCCTGCCGGCCAAACCCGGACAACGCTGGGCCAATTATGCGCCGCCCCATGAGTCTCCCGGTCGTGGCTGGCTGTGACAGAGCCTGGACTCAAACCAGGATCTCTAGTGGCACAGCTAGCATTGCGATGCAGTGCCTTAGACCACTGCATCACTCGGGAGGCCAATAACTTCTTAAAATTAAGTACATTAATCCGCTTTACAAGGAGTGTAGAGTCTAACTGGCATATATAAGCAGTGCGTGAGTTTAATTTTCACCATAAAAATGCACCTTTATAATAAAATGCATAATTGCATTTGCGGTCACTGTTGATAATGGTGTTTTCCTCTAATGGGACATTTGCGCTTATAGCCTACTACCATGTGCGCATTGCTGCGCCTATAATGTGAAGAAATAGCCTATAGTTTATAAACATTTTAAGCTAAACATTCTGATCTGCTGCGTCAGCCACATTGCATAAAAATGTTTTTTGATGCTAGTGGTTTTATTAATTTGGGATCTAACGCATCCCACAACATGTTTGGAATATTTATTTATTGTACAGAATAGGTTGACTTTTGTACTATGGGGGATAGTAAATTGACATAGTCTAGTGCTTTTGCTGTTCGTTAGGCCTACTGATCTTGTTAGCTGGCGGAAAGTAAATGTGGACAGTTCTTCCAATATCTTCAATATGCACCTCGGAATTGGATAAGGATGCACGCAGTTGCGTCCCCGATGTGTCGGTCTTCACTTGTAGCCTGTGAGTGAGAGGCACTTTGGATTGCGCAGCACACTCAGGGATCTTTGACACTTCTGTTTTCTCAATGACATTCAAAATCAGATTTGAAAAAAGGCGCAAGTTTAAGTTTGTTCCACCTGAGCGAGTCTGACCACAAGTCAGAGACCACTATGATGACACACCAAATGTGTTTGATGGAGCGCGGGAAAAGGGCAGGAATAGACTTTTGTAGGCTACAGTCCACGCTATGTCATCAAATGGTGCGACTGCTGTCGGCATCTAAAGATTATCCAACTAGAATAAACGCTAGGAGGTAAGGACGAGAGCAGTAGTGTAGTCTACGGCGATACGCACATGACTTATTATTGATATCTACATAGCGCATTGATGTGAATCACACTGCTGCTCTCCCATTTATCTATTTGCGCCATACGGATTGTGGTTGTTGTGGATGGCTGTTCAGAAATATAAATGTGTATTTGAACCCAATAATGGTTGAATTTGAGAAGTTTAAGCTGCCTAGCAATCATTGTTTTTGAAACCAGTGGACAGCCAGTGAAAAATGCGCTCTTGCAACAGCTGCATAGTGCGGATCCCAGCCTATGGAATAAAAGCGGGGCTTATATTGCTCAGTCTAATTCCTGCTGATAAAAAAAATAAAAAATCTATCGATAGGACTAATGGACACATGCTCAAACTCGCACACATTTGATAGACTTAAAGGGGAAATCTGTAGTTGCCACATACATAACATTCATGTAATGTAACATAATATAACATTAATGTAATGTACATACAGTCGAAGTCAGAAGTTTACATACACCTTAATCAAATACATTTAAACTCAGTTTTTCTAAATTCCTGACATTTAATCCTCGTAAAAATTCCCTGTTTAAGGATCTCCACTTTATTTTAAGAATGTGAAATGTCAGAATAATAGTAGAGAGAATAATTTATTTCAGCTTTTATTTCTTTCATCACATTCCCAGTGGGTCAGAAGTTTACCTACACTCAATGAGTATTTGGTGGCATTGCCTTTAAATTCTTTAACTTGGGTCAAACGTTTCAGGTAGCCTTCCACAAGCTCCCCACAATAAGTTGGGTGAATTTTGGCCCATTCCTCCTGACAGAGCTGGTGTAACTGAGTCAGGTTTGTAGGCCTCCTTGCTCGCACACGCTTTTTCAGTTCTGCCCACAAATCTTCTATAGAATTGAGGTCAGGGCTTTGTGATGGCCACTCCAATACATTTTGCCACAACTTTGGAAGTATGCTTGGGGTCATTGTCCATTTGGAAGACCCATTTGCAACCAAGCTTTAACTTCCTGACTGATGTCTTGAGATGTTGCTTCAGTATATCCACGTAATTTTTTCCCCTCATTTTTCCACCATCTATTTTGTGAAGTGCACCAGTCCCTCCTGCAGCAAAGCACCCCCACAACATGATGCTGCCACCCCAGTGCTTCACGGTTGGGATGGTGTTCTTCGGCTTGCAAGCGTCCCCCTTTTTCCTCCAAACATTATGGCCAAACAGTTCTATTTTTGTTTCATCAGACCAAAGGACATTTCTCCAAAAAGTACAATCTTTGTACCTATGTGCAGTTGCAAACCGTAGTCTGGCTTTTTTATGACGGTTTTGGAGCAGTGGCTTCTTCCTTGCTAAGCGGCCTTTCAGGTTATGTCGCTATAGGACTTGTTTTACTGTGGATATAGATACTGTTGTACCTGTTTCCTCCAGCATCTTCACAAGGTCCTTTGCTGTTGTTCTGGGATTGATTTGCACTTTTCGCACCAAAGTACAGAACGTGTCTCCTTCCTGAGCGGTATGACGGCTGTGTGGTCCCATGGTGTTTATACTTGCGTACTATTGTTTGTACAGATAAACGTGGTACCTTCAGGCATTTGGAAATTGCTCCCAAGGATGAACCAGACTTGTGGAGGTCTACAATTTTTTTTCTGAGGTCTTGGCTGATTTCTTTTGATTTTCCCATAATGTCAAGCAAAGAGGCACTGAGTTTGAAGGTAGGCCTTGAAATACATCCACAGGCACTCCTCCAATTGACTCAAATGATGTCAATTAGCCTATCAGAAGCTTCTAAAGCCATTGCATCATTTTCTGGAATTTTCCAAGCTGTTTATAGGCACAGTCAAGTTAGTGTATGTAAACTTCTGACCCACTGGAATTGTCATACAGTGAATTGTAAGTGAAATAATCTGTCTGTAAACAATTGTTGGAAAAATTACTTGCGTCATGCACAAAGTAGATATCCTAAACGACTTGCCAAAACTATAGTTTGTTAACAACAAATTTGTGGAGTGGTTGAAAAACAACTTTTAATGACTCCAACCTAAGTGTTTGTAAACTTCCGACTTCAACTGTATAAATGCCTCATGAGCTTAGTTCAACTGTTACACTCCATGACAACCCAAAATATAAGCTTGTTAATCTCCAATGTTTGTAAACGTTGTAAATGTTAACAAACACTGTGTAACCTTATAACATGGTTAAAACTATCATTTTGATATCATTGATGGTCAATCCTTGCATCCATAGCTGTCTGTTAATCTGAGAGTGGTTACATTTCTCCAGGCCCATCCCTCAGCTTTTTACCAAAACAGAGGCAGGGCGGACCTTTTGTTATTATTTCATACGTAGATTTGCCCTTTAAATATCTGTATATTATCAAGATATCAAAGTGTCACCAACAAAAAGGTAAACAATAGGCCTATAGCAAAGGCAGCATATGGCATTCATTTTTCACATGTAAATAGCACTTTTCAGTAGTGCTCAAAGCATGCCATTCAATGAGCGCAGCATTTAATTTTTCATTTCAACTCGAATCAATGAGCCCAATCAGTCCTCCATGACAACAAAATCATAAACAACAGAGTAGGGCTGGCTAATAAGTCTTTAGTTTTGGGGTTATGCTCAGGTAAAACCATTTGGCTAATCTATACTTCCATATTTTCAAGTCCTATTCTTGAAGATCAGGGAGTATAACATTTATTGGAATAACTGGAATTCTGATACTTTGGGTTTTAATGTAAAGATATCATTTCATTGTATTAATATATGTAGCAGAAAGCGATGGGTTAGAAGAAGCCTACATAACCAACCCATAAAGTAAAATGTAACATCCATATGGCCAGCTATGTAAACTTTAACATTGATTTATCCTGCAATAGATGTCGTTCAATTGGTAACATACATTTTTGTCTTCATCTAATGCCTCTTAAGGGGAAAGTAATCTAAAAGTAACTGAATGTAATTAGTTTACGTTACTGAGTTTGGGTAATCCAAAAGTTACGTTACTGATTATAATTTTGGATAGGTAAATAGTAACTGTAATGGATTACATTTAGAAAGTAACCTACCCAAGCCTGAGCCTTACAATCTATTAAAAATCTAAACATATAGGCCAATGTTTGTAGAACAACTAAAGTTACATTAATTACTCTAAATTAAGCATATAGGAGTACGTATTTTTTTGTTACTCGTGCAACGCAGAATAGCCGCATGTGCGCAATCCCTCAAATCGTTTGGAGAAAATATATTTTATTCAGCTTTGTTCAATTGTATTCTTCATACTATAAAATAATACCACCAAATTATAAGCACATCTTGTCTGCTAAATGAACAAGTGTAGCCCACAGCCATTTGGCATAGCCACATCAGGACAACTCGGAGTACGCTATTATTTTCTTCTGAAATAGACTACATTTTCTTCATATCATGCTTCTTTAGACCTGTCTAAAATAAATAATGTACCGTAATTTCCGGACTATTAAGCGCACCTGAATATAAGCCGCACCCACTGAATTTAAACAAAATTATTATTATGAACATAAATAAGCCGCACATGTCTATAAGCCGCAGGTGCCTACCGGTACATTGAAACAAATGAACTTTACACAGGCTTTAACGAAGCACGGCTTGTAACAAAAATAAAAAATTAGCAGTAAACAGTAGCCTACCAAGAAAGTCATTGGTCACCATCTTCCTTCTCCTGTGCACTGAAACCATCTCCTTCGGTGTCGGAGTTGAATAGCCTCAGAATTGCTTCATCCGATATTGGATCGTTTTCATTGTCGCTCTCGTCACTTTCATTCGGAGGCAAATCCCCCGCTGAGCCCTCTTCAACACGCAGCAGTCCAGCCTTTCCAAACCCGTTGATGATAGTGGATTTTTTGACAATGCTCCACGCTGTCAGGACCCACTGGCAGACTTGACCATAAGTTGCTCTTCGCATGCGGCCCGTTTTAGTGAAGGATTTCTCCCCACTTGTCATCCAAGCCTTCCACTGAACACGGAGCGCCACCTTAAATGCACGATTTACACTGATGTCGAGTGGCTGCAAATACTTTGTTGTGCCCTCAGGAATCAGGGTGACAAAATGACTACTGCAATCAGAATGATGGGAAGTTTGAGAGCGCTCGATTTAATCTAAACAGTAAACAAAAATAGTTGTTTGACCTTAACCCGTTCGGCAATTTCATTGGTCTAATGAAAGCTTCATGCCGCCAAAAAACTGAGCACGTCACAGAATGTGTTTTTTTGGAAGAAAAAAAATTGAAAGCGGGAAAAATCCATATATTAGCCGTGTCATTGTTTAAGCCGCGACGTTCAAAGCCTGGGAAAAAAGTTGCGGCTTATAGTCCGGAAATTACGGTACTTATTGTGAAGGTGTAGGCTATATTACATGGATTTATTGTGAAGGTGTAGGCTATATTACATGGATTTATTGTGAAGGTGTAGGCTATATTACATGGATTTATTGTGAAGGTGTAGGCTATATTACATGGATTTATTGTGAAGGTGTAGGCTATATTACATGCATTTACTAGACTTTTTAAAATGGCTTGTAGGCTGTGTGGAAGCCAGGAGATGCTAAATATGTTTGTGTTAGTTAACGGTCAATTACCGTGAGACCGACAGTTATTTGCTTAACAATCACCGGCAGAAGACATTTTGTGACCGCCACAGCCCTAGGCACAGCTGAGCATAAACTGAAATAATTCGCTTTTTTATTATTTTTACTGGACTGATGATACCTGATGGTCATGGTGCTTTCAAGACAACTGGGAACTCTGAAAAAAACGAGATCAAATCATGTCGTCAGTGATCTTCAGGTCGGAAAGTCGGAGCTCTAGAAAGATAGAATTCTGAGTTGGATGACCATTCAAAACTATTTTTCCCCAGTCGGATCTCGCGCCCCCCCAGAGTTCCCAGTTGTCTTGAACGTGGCATTAGTCTCAGTGGAGGGAGGGAGAGAGCAGCAGAGGGTATGCCTCTCATTGCTGAATATTTTTTGGTTGTTACATTAACTCACTCATAAGAACAGCAGCTCTTTGCTGTATTCTTTGACAGTCTCTCTCTGTTGATGGTTGTAAAAGTTATTCGATCTCACATAGGACAGAATCAAACTTTGCTGTGGCGGGGTTCAAGGAAGCGCTGTAGGAGCGGGTTTTGAGCTATCCGATTGGCCAGTGCAGTAAGCCTCAATTTAGCCACAGATTTCCCGGTCCGCCAGGTTGGCAGAGTTTGTCTTTTCAGACAAATGAAATGGTTCAAATGGGAAAACTTTGCTTACCTGGTGCACAAGGCTTCTGAATCAAATGCACCTAACGTCAACAACATTTTCAAGGCATTCCTAGTTGATTGACCGGTTGGTGACCACTGGCATAAACCCTTCCACATATATTGTGTATACACATATACTTTCAGTTTTCACTGATATAAAAAGTACTGCCCAGTTCCATTTTGCTCTCTAGTCCCTTTTCCTAGCCCTCCTCCTACCCATTTGAAAAGACTGGACAGATGAAAGCCCTATAGAAGCTCCACTTATGGAGCTAAGGGTCTTGAAGAGCTAGATGGAACATCATTACAGTGTATTCGGAAAGTATTCAGACCCCTTCACTTTTTCCACATTTTGTTACATTACAGACTTATTCTAAAATAGATTAAATTCATTGTTTTGCTCATCAATCTAAAACACAATACCCCATAATGACAAAGTGAAAACAGGTTTTTAGAAAATACCTTATTTACATAATTATTCAGACCCTTTGCTATGAGACTCGAAATTGAGCTCAGGTGCATCCTGTTTCCATTGATAATCCTTGAGATATTTCAACAACTTGATTGGAGTCCACCTGTGGTAAATTGTTGATTGGACATGATTTGGAAAGGCACACACATCTGTCTATATAAGGTCTCACAGTTGACAGTGCATGTCAGAGTAAAAACCAAGCCATGAGGTTGAAGGAACTGTCCGTAGAGCTCCGGGACAGGATTGTGTCGAGGCACAGATCTAGGGAAGGGTACCAAAACATGTATGCCGCATTGAAGGTCCCCAAGAACACAGTGGCCTCCATCATTCTTAAAGGGAAGAAGTTTGGAACCACCAAGACTCTTCCTAGAGCTGGCCGCCCGGCCAAACTGAGCAATCGGTTAGAAGGGCATTGGTCAGGGAGGTGACCAAGAACCCAATGGTCACTCTGAGAGAGCTCTAGAGTTCCTCTGTGGAGATGGGAGAACCTTCCAGAAGGACAACCATCTCTGCAGCACTCCACCAATAAGAACTTTATGGTAGAGTGGCTAGACAGAAGCCACTCCTCAGTAAAAGGCACATGACAGCCCACTTGGAGTTTGCCAAAAGGCACCTAAAGGACTCAGACCATGAGAATCAAGATTCTCTAGTCTGATGAAACCAAGATTGAACACTTTGGCCTGAATGCCAAGCGACACGTCTGGAGGAAACCTGGCATCATCCCAACGGTTAAGCATGGTGGTGGCTGCATCAAGCTGTGGGGATGTTTTTCAGGGCCAGGAACAGGGAGACTAGTCAGGATTAGAGGTCGACCGATTAATCGGAATGGCCGATTAATTAGGGCCGATTTCAAGTTTTCATAACAATCGGAAATCGGTATTTTTGGACACTGATTGTGGCCGCTAATAGATATTATTTTTATTTTTATTTTTTTTACACCTTTATTTAACTAGGCAAGTCAGTTAAGAACACATTCTTATTTTCAATGACGGCCTAGGAACGGTGGGTTAACTGCCTTGTTCAGGGGCAGAACGACAGATTTTTACCTTGTCAGCTCGGGGA
The DNA here is from genome assembly GCF_901001165.1 of Salmo trutta. Classification (NCBI taxonomy): domain Eukaryota; kingdom Metazoa; phylum Chordata; class Actinopteri; order Salmoniformes; family Salmonidae; genus Salmo; species Salmo trutta. The sequence continues at coordinate 16,435,965 of NC_042957.1, forward strand.
TTAATTTTTGCAACCTTCTGGTTACTAGTCCAACGCTCTGACAACCTGCCTTACATTGCACTCCACGAGGAGCCTGCATGGCAGGCTGACTACCTGTCACGCGAGGGCAGCAAGAAGCCAAGGTAAGTTGCTAGCTAGCATTAAACTTATAAAAAAGAATCAATCTTCACATAATCACTAGTTAACTACACATGGTTGATGATATTACAGGTTTATCTAACGTGTCCTGCGTTGCATATAATCGATGCGGTGCCTGTTAATTTCTCATCGAAATACTTAAATAAATACCTACTTCGCCAAACGGGTGATGATTTAGCACTGTCGTTGCACCAATGTACCTAACCATAAACATCAATGCCTTTCTTTAAAATCAATACACAAGTATATATTTTTAAACCTGCATATTTAGTTAATATTGCCTGCTAACATGAATTTCTTATAATTAGGGAAATTGTGTCACTTCTCTTGCGTTCTGTGCAAGCAGTCGGGGTATATGCTGCAGTTTGGGCCGCCTGGCTCGTTGCGAACTGTGTGAAGACCATTTATTCCTAACAAAGACCGTAATTAATTTGCCAGAATTGTACATAATTATGACATAACATTGAAGGTTGTACAATGTAACAGCAATATTTAGACTTAGGGATGCCACCCGTTAGATAAAATATGGAACGGTTCCGTATTTCACTGAAAGAATAAACGTTTTGTTTTCTAAATGATAGTTTCCGGATTTGACCATATTAATGACCTAAGGCTCGTATTTCTGTGTGTTATTATGTTATAATTAAGTCTTTGATTTGATATTTGATAGAGCAGTCTGACTGAGCAATGGTAGGCAGCAGCAGGCTTGTAAGCATTAATTCAAACAGCACTTTCGTGCGTTTGCCAGCAGCTCTTCGCTGTGCTTCAAGCATTGAGCTGTTTATGACTTCAAGCCTATCAAATCCCGAGATTAGGCTGGTGTAACCCATGTGAAATGGCTAGCTAGTTAGCAGGGTGCGCGCTAATTGTGTTTCAATTGGTGACGTCACTCGCTCTGAGACTTGGAGTAGTTGTTCCCCTTGCTCTGCAAGGGCCGCGGCTTTTGTGGAGCGATGGGTAACGATGCTTCGAGGGTGGTTGTTGTCGATGTGTTCCTGGTTCGAGCCCAGGTAGGGGCGAGGAGAGGGACGGAAGCTATACTGTTACACTGGCAATACTAAAGTGCCTATAAGAACATCCAATAGTCAAAGGTATATGAAATACAAATGGTATAGAGAGAAATAGTCCTATAATTCCTATAATAACTACAACCTAAAACTTCTTACCTGGGACTATTGAAGACTCCTGTTAAAAGGAACCACCAGCTTTCATATGTTCTCATGTTCTGAGCAAGGAACTTAAACGTTAGCTTTTTTACATGGCACATATTGCACTTTTACTTTCTTCTCCAACACTTTGTTTTTGCATTATTTAAACCAAATTGAACATGTTTCATTATTTATTTGAGGCTTTGATTTTATTGATGTATTATATTAAGTTAAAATAAGTGTTCATTCAGTATTGTTGTAATTGTCATTATTACAAATAAATTTACAAAACATTTTAAAAAATAACACTTTTTTATTTATTTATTATTTTTTTATTTTTTTAAATTCGGCCGATTAATCGGTATCGGCTTTTTTTGGTCCTCCAATAATCAGCACGGCGTTGAAAAATCATAGTCGTTCGACCTCTAGTCAGAATCGAGGGAAAGAAAAACAGAGCAAAGTACAGAGAGATCCTTGATGAAAACCTGCTCCAGAGCGCTCAGGAATGGGGCGAAGGTTCACCTTCCAACCGGACACCGACCCTAAGCGCACACAGCCAAGACAACGCAGGAGTGGCTTCGGGACAAGTCTCAATGTCCTTGAGTGGCCAAGCCAGAGCCCGGACTTGAACCAGATCTAACATCTCTGGAGAGACCTGAAAATAGCTGTACAGCGACGCTCCCCATCCAACCTGACAGTGCTTGAGAGGATCTGCAGAGGAGAATGTGAGAAACTCCCCAAATACGGGTGTGCAAAGCTTGTAGCGTCATACCCAAGACTCAAGGCTGTAATCGCTGCCAAAAGGTGCTTCAACAAAGGGTCTGAAAACTTATGAAAATGTGATATTTCAGTTTAAGTTTTTATGAATATGCAAAAATTCCTAAAAACCTGTTTTTGCTTTGTCATTATTGGGTATTGCGTGTAGATTGATGTTGGGGAAAAAAGATTTAATCCATTTTAGAATGAGGCTGTAACGTAACAAAATGTATAAAAAGTGAAGTGGTCTGGATACTTTCCGAATGTACTGTATACTGATTACTCATTCTCTGCTATCCATTTCTTACAGTGAAGTGGTAGGGCCCCTAGGGGAAGGGCTTAGGGGCCGAAATGAAACCATGCCAACAGGAGCCACATACCACAAAGAAGGTGGGTATCTATATCCACAACAAGACATTTCTCACAGAAATAACTGTATTCAAAAGTTGCCAAAAATGAATTCTACCATCTTATCCATTACCTTCACTTAAAGTCAAACATGATCATATGTATCAATCAATAGTCTGGTAGAATCAGGAGTATTTTTTTTAAGCAAACTCACTAAAAGGGATGAATAAAATGCAATGTGCTTTACGAAGAATCCAAACAGCCATTACAAGAGACATTTTATTCTTAACATCCAACATTAAGACTATTGATGGTTAATGACACTGTCTTAAGTGTTTGGAATTTTATACTGAAGCTGAAATAAGTAGTCATTATGAACAACACAATTAAATACCCTATAATTTGTAGGGATGCACAATATATATCGGTGTGCATATCGGAATCGGACGATATTAGCTAAAAATGCCAACATCAGCATGATGTCTAGTTTAACGCTGATGTGCAAAACCAATGTCAAAGCTGACGTGCATACCTATATAACGTAGGCAGATGACGTAATGATGCCACAAAAAATACAGCGTTACACAGAACAAAAGCAGAAAAATACTAAGTGCACACTTCCAACAACTAAACAAGTTCAAGTCGAGCAGTCATTTGAAAGAGTAAGAACATTTCAGCGAGACAACTCAAAAGGTGAAATCCATTGACACAAAGATAATGAAATTCATTGCCCTTGACAATCAACCGTTCTCTGTCGTGGATGATGTTGGCTTTCGTCAACCAATTAGGCGCTATTTTTCGGATGTTGCCCTACCGGAGTTACACAGTATTGTTGAAACACATCCATGGGCTACTTGCTATAGGGGTCCCTGCTATTAGCTCACGACTGACATTTGGACCAACGATGTCAGCCCCATGAGCATGCTGTCTGACAGCACAGTGGGTCAACAAGGATTTCGTACTGAGGAAAGCCGTGTTGCATGCTCAAGAATGGGCCGGTTCTCATACCACTGCTTCCATTTCAATGGCACTTGAGAACATGCTTGAAACTTGGAAACATGAACACACTCCTAGGGCCATTCTCTCTGAGCCTCTATACTGTGTCGACACCATGCTCGATACTAGGTACAAGGACCGCTACTTCGATGCAGACAAGAAACAGGGTTTGCATGAAATGTTACATACACAGCTGGACAAGATGGAAACGGACACAGTGACAGTGCGCTCCGAGGAAGAGAGGCCACGGACAAACAGAGCTGAAACTTCACTGCTTGACATGTATGATGAAATCCTGGTTGAGAATGAAACGACTGAACAAATTAACAATGAAACAGCACAGAAAGTAAATGAAAAATAGGTTCTGATTATATTTTACTGGTAATGGGGACATGCATAAATGCCAACAAAATAACTTTTTGGTCAGTGTGAGTGTAACCTTTATTTAACTAGGCAAGTCAGTTAAGAACAAATTCTTATTTACAATGACAGCCAACCCCGGCCAAACCCGGATGACGCTGGGCCAATTGTGCGCCGCCCAATTGTGCGCCGCCCAATTGTGCGCCGCCCTATGGGACTCCCAATCACAGCTGGATGTGATACAGCCTGGATTCAAACCAGAGACTGTAGTGACGCCTCTTGCACTGAGATGCAGTGCCTCAGACCGCTGCGTCCGTGTGTGTGTTAACTATTTAACTGTAAGGAAAATATTGGATATCGGTATCGGCCATAAATGTCATATCAGTGCATCACTAATAATTAGGGTTGGCACAATTACAATATAACCCTGTATCTGACAGTTATGGATGAAGACTGTCATGAAAATAAAATAACCGTAAAAAAAATATAGAACGTGCTTGGAACATCGAACCCTTGCAATATGACTGGTAAACTCAATACATCAGTACACTTGCAATGGCTGCCTGGTATTGTGATGCAATAATTTCCATGTACATTTTTTATTTATATATATTTTTTTAACTAGGCAAGTCAGTTAAGAACAAATACTTATTTACAATGACAGCCTAGGAACAGTGGGTTTACTGCCTTGTTCAGGGGCAGAAGAACAGATTTTCACCTTGTCAGCTCGGGGATTCGAACTAGCAACCTTTCGGTTACTGGCCCAACGCTCTAACCACTAGGCTAGCTGCTGCCATAATGTAGAATGTTCATTTAAATTATGTTAACTGATGTGGCTCATGCAATGGAATGTTTTTTTTAATGCCAATTGAGCTGAATCAACAAATCACAGCCCATATTAATGGGTACACTTCCTGCTTTTACTTTCTGCTTTTACTTCCGACTTTGCTCCTATGGGTACACTCGCAATGGCCGCCACCCATTATGCCATCATTCATTTGAATGAGGATTCCTGTTCTATTCATTGTATTTCTATGGCAGTACATGCAGTCAGGACACATTTTTTTGTATATCTTTTTTTTTTTTTTTAAACGTGTTCATTTAAAAAAAATATAGATAACCAATGCGATTCAAAACGGTTATGACTGAGACCACGGTCATTTGGCTGGCCATTTTACAGTCATCCAAAAATTCCATGACTGTCACAGCTCTACCTTTTAATACACAAATGTATATTTTAGTCAATAACATCAACACTAATCTACGAAATAATCCAATAAATCATGAAAATAGAGGTGTCAAAATATGACTAATCTATTTATGTTGAGCTGTGAATGATATCAATTTGGCCTTCTTAAGTAGTCATAAAAAAGGGATTCCTTGAAATTCACTTTCCATCTTCAGCAGAGATCATTGACCCTTCCACAGCACGATCCTGTATAATTGGGTCGAACTGCACTTCACACCGCTTGAGAAAATGTTGCTCCTGGTGGGTTTCTTTTTCATTTACCACCAAGAAGCAGTAAACTTTCCACAATGTAGTCTATTCCATATGCTTCTTCTGAAAGAACGTTCTAGAATTTCTGATTCTATGCGGAGATGCTAAACAATACTTAACAAAAGGAATGCAGCAAAACTGAAGCCATGCCGACGCACTCAAAACAAACAATATTGAAGAGATGAAAATAGTCAAAACATGATGGACCGTTATCGAGTACGTGAGAGGTCGGGGAGATTTCCATATGCATAGGGACAATCTGACACATTTTGGCATTTTAAACAGTCAATCAAATTCACCAAACATTCTAATCCAGCAGACATTACATTTCAGCAAACATTCTAAATCAGCAGAAACCAATTAGACAATTACATATTATTTGTATGAAATAATTGCTATATGACTGTAGAGCCCACTGCCACTGGTTTCATTCGGTAAACAAGTTACAAAACAAACAGTTATGTCCTGTGTTGCCTAGCCTACAGGCTACACAGACACCTAATAAGTATGTATCTATCTTGCCTACCATTTCTCAGTGCAAGCTACTCCACATTTAGACACAATTACTTCCATAACCAGGCATTCACCCTGACATTAATCTATGTAATTACATCTTAACACCGTGTGAGATATAGGGGCAATGACAAGGGGACCGACAACTTCCCCAAAATAACCCACAGGGTAAGGTGTTTTGAACTGATGCAGGGGGTATTCTGAACACTTTCGATGCCAGAACAAAAACAATAAACACGAGGCGTCGGCTTGCTTGTCGTGAAATGCTTTTCAGAGGGTCTACTCTACAGTCCATCTACATCGATTCACGCGCTACGTGTAACACCTGAGTTTCGCCCTGGTGACCTATTTGACTTGCACAAACATACACAACGTCCTATAGCCTACTTGAGGACATCGGGGCCGACATAACGTTACAGTAGGCAGGCTGCGCCTCGCTCGCTAGACGTCTGTGAGTAGCCTGCCATCTGAAGTAACTGCTATCTACGGGGCTGTGGGCGACCTGAACACAAACCGCAGCCAAAATAATGGTGCCACAAACACTTTTTCCCTGCTATTTATGAAAATAACATCGAAATAAATCGCTATTATACCACTACTTAGTCTAAAACCCCAAGGATATCGTATGCTAGCAAGCTACAGCTATCGATTTTGCATGGTAGAAGGGGTTTCGTTCTCCGAAGCGAAAATAGGTTCTGCACTCCTTTTTGGACGGGCTCCGAACGCAACTTCAACACTCCGCACTCGAAAATCGTTACGGAAGAAATATTTGAGAGATATTAACTTACACACTCCGACGACTCCGTCATACTATGCCTGGAGAAGCGTCGAAATAGTGGTGGACTGGTGTGATGGCTGAACTGATCTCTGTACTGACTGGGGGAGAGCTGGGGAGTGGAGAGAGAGAGAGAGGACGGTGGCTGCCTGCGCGATGTGCTTTGCTCTTCCTGGTTTGGCTTCACGGATTTGCAGAAACTTCATTTTAACCAATTGCTATACAGACAAGCCTCGCTGACATCCCAGTCTTCCAATAGCGAAAAGGCCTGGCGGTTAATTTCAAGACTAAAACCCAAAATATTTGTCGAATATGCGTCCCCCTGCGAAGTGGCTCGAATTAACTTGATTCAACTCGGTTAATTGCACCGGCTATGGAGCGATGTTGTCCGCCCTCATCGCCAGCCTCACCCTGGCATTTTGTCGTGACCAGACCACATTGAGTAAACCACTAGCTATATTTCCACACGTCTCCTGGTGTGTACAGCTATCACAACATTGTAATGTACACCCAAGAGAATGTAAAACATGCAGGGAAACACCAGTTCATTCTCATTGCCTGTGGTGGAATAAAATGAGAATGCTTTTCAAATAATAACCCTCCATTTTATTGGCCTAATTGATTTCTTAGCGTGCCCAAACAGTTAATTGGATATGGAAATAATTATAATTTCAATCAATATATTTCAAAGCCTAACACTCACTAGTATAGGGTCCACATGATTGACCCTTTGGACCAGGCATAAGCTGCTTCATGTGCATTAGGCTACCGCTATTACCAGTTTTATTAATCGCTTTATTACAGTATCTATTGCTATATTATAGGTACATGCAAACACCATCCAGTCATATTGCAGAGGAAATTAATCGAGCGTATTAATAATATGCGGGCCTCCACACTCCGTGTAATAACGGCAAATGAATATGATAAATTATAGTGATCAGGTCCTAGTTTTGTGTAGGTGTCAGGTGATTACAATGTAATAATGCATAGGCAGCAATTCTCAATAGTCTGGAGTTGCTTCCTCTCATTGTCTCCTTTCCTTCAGCAGCACAGATATGAAGGAACTGGACAGCTGAAAGCAAATCCCCAGTGGGTATCCACCATATTGCTTTTCCTTGGTATGGGTTTTCAGATATAAGCAGATGAATGAGAGGAAGCTCTTTTAGACTATCGAGATTAAGGAGAGGAGACAAGTAGAGGAAGCTCTTTTAGACTATCGAGATTAAGGAGAGGAGACAAGTAGAGGAAGCTCTTTTAGACTATCGAGATTAAGGAGAGGAGACAAGTAGAGGAAGCTGTTGAAGACTGTTAAGATTAACCCTATACGATTTTAAATCCCCCACAACACCATGTGCATTAAGGTGAAAAATGTGTGATTTCAAGGCCGAGACATCTGGCCACGCGACCACCAATCGTCGCTCTTTCAGATGTAGACTGTGTTTCCAGAGTATCCCTATTGAAGCCACGGTAATCTTTGTTAAAAAAATGTAGTGGAATGTCTGTCAATTGCATCATTTCGGTCAGAAAATTGGTTGAGGAAAAGGATTTGGGCTGCAAACTGAACAGAATGTAAATTATCAGACGACTTGAAGGCTTCAACTGAGACAACTGACATTGCTGCTGTATGGGATTTGTATAGATAGAGCCATCTCGATATGTGTAACATCTGTCCTATATACAAGTTAAACATTTCACTTTAAATCACACCGCAGCCATACATTGGATAATAATAACCAGTTAATAAACATTTTACACAGCCGCTCATATGACTGACAATTTGAAATATTTCATTGATATGTCAATAACTGAGGGCACAATCAGTAGTCAACTCCTGAAAAGTGCACTTCAGCTAAGCTAAATGCACTACCGTTTTCAGTTTCACACTGCACTGTCACAACAGTCCCAAGCCAGTAGCCTATCAGGAGTCCACTGCATTATAGGCTGATGAGACCTCTGTGATACAACCAAATTAAGCAGAATGCAAACAAGAACAAATATCTTATTGTCACATAGACAGATAGGTGCAGTGAAATGTGTTGTTTTACAGGGTCAGCCATAGTAGTACTGTGCCCCTGGAGCAAATTAGGGTTATTTGATTTTTCACCTTGACGGCTCGGGTATTCGCCTTAACCACTAGGCTACCGGCTGCTTCCCTACAAAACTACAGCTAGTGACTGAATAACTTTTATATACTATAGCCAACTACAGTACCCTCTACCCCAGAGATTAATGTCTAATCAGCAATAAACCAGGGCATCAAAGAGTAACCATTTATCTGTTTATAATCCTGCAAATGGAGACAAAAATCACTTTAATAATATTAAAACAAAAACAAGGAACCAAAAATCCTTGCATTGACAAGATTTAAACTACACTGTTTTAAGGTGATATATTAATCACAAACTCTATCCGTGGGCTGTTCACGAACAACATAAAGTAATGGAATTGTTTTTCAGCTCCGGTAATATGTAGCAGGAAGGAGAGAAAGAGCAGAGTGACTAATACAAAGTGGTAATTTCCCAAACCATTTATCTGATGACACTTCCATGCTGTACCCTCTTCCCCACCTAATGGCAAGGGAACATTTCTGTGCTGTTGTTTCCAGGGGACTTTTATCACAGTCAGTGACACCCTTACGTTTACAATGACACATACTTCCCATTCCCCTGTCCTCCATACAGGTGTGACTGGACTTGCTGTAATGATGTTGCACCCCAAACTTCATCTACACCTGTGAGAGATGGGCTATACTGTGTGAGGGGAACATCTGTAGAAGGGCGGTTTTGTGTAAAAGTCGACCTGAGCATGTGTAGCTCATGGGGATGTGTGAAACTTATTCCTCAGCCCAAGTGTCCCCACTTGAGCCAGCAAAAAGCTAGCTTTTTTGCGTGGCGCCGACTGGTAAGATGCTTCAGGAGGGCAGCCACGTGTGCTAGCAAGGCAGAGGTCCTGAGTCCGAGCCTCGTTGTGAGCCGAATCAGGAGGAAGCTGTACTGACTAAGCAAGAAGTGTGACGTCTTTTACACATGCACATTAAAGTTAGTCATTTCCATAATTATCCTTAAGGTCTACAGTATATGTTGGAGTTCAGGCTTCATTTGAAAAGTAGGAAATTGACTAAATTTGAAACATTACAGAGTAGGTGTCCAAGGCTATTAGAATGGGCTCAAATAGCTTGTTTTTCCACTCACAGCTGTCCCCCAGTGTTAGTTATGAAGATGAGATGTTAATGAAGCAATACAAACCAAATTGAAGTGTCTTGAGTTTTGTTTGCACGTTCTACAGTCTTATAAAGATAGCAGGTGATTGGGACAGGCAATGTTACAAAACATTTGTATGATTCTTTTGGGGCAAAACATGCACCTTACATCAGATCTTGAAATGTTCTCTGTGAAGCTAACTTTCATCAAGGTTGTATTTGGTCTATAATTGGTTTCTCCCTTTTCATTGTCAGTATCCTTTTTCACCGTGTTGATATCTGTAACATCCGTAACAGCTGTGGATGTGATGGCTATCGAGATTTACACATATCACACACACAGTGCATTCGGAAAGTATTCAGACCCCTTGACTTTTTCCACATTTTGTTACGTTACAGCCCTCTTCTATAATTGATTAAATTGCTTTTTTCCCCCATCAATCTACACACAATACCCCATAATGACATAGCAAAAACAGGGTTTGAATTTTTTGCTAATTTATTAAAAATAAAAAACATAAGTATTCAGACCCTTTACTCAGTACTTTGTTGAAACACCTTTGGCAGGGATTACAGCCTTGAGTCTTCTTGGGTATGACGCTGCAAGCTTGGCACACCTGTATTTGGTGAGTTTCTCCCATTCTTCTTTGCAGATCCTCTCAAACTCTGTCAGGTTGGATGGGGCGCGTCGCTGCACAGCTATTTCCAGGTTGGATGAGGAGCTTCGCTGCACAGCTATTTTCAGGTCTCTCCAGATATGTTAGATCGAGTTCAAGTCCGGGCTCTGGCTTGGCCACTGAAGGACATCCAGAGACTTGTCCCGAAGCCACTCCTGCGTTGTCTTGGCTGTGTGCTTAGTGTCATTGTCCTGTTGGAAGGTGAACCTTTACCCCATTCTGAGGTCCTGAGCGCTCTGGAGCAGGTTTTCATCAAGGATCTCTGTATTTAGCTATGTTCATCTTTCCCTTGATCCTGATTAGTAACCCAGTCCCTGCCACTGAAAAACATCCCCACAGCATGATGCTACCACCACCATGCTTCACCGTAGGGATGGTGCCAGATTTCCTCCAGACGTGACACTTGGCATTCAGGCCAAATAGTTCAATATTGTTTCTCAATGGTCTGAGAGTCCTTTAGGTGCCTTTTGGAAGGAAGGACAACCATCTCTGCAGCACTCCACCATTCAAGTCTTTATGGTAGAGCGGCCAGACGGAAGCCACTCCTCAGTAAATAGCACGACAGCCCGCTTGGATTTTACCAAAAGGCACCTAAAGACTCAGACCATGAGAATCAAGATTATCTGGTCTGATGAAACCAAGATCGAACTATTTGGCCTGAATGCCAAGCATCACGTCTGGAGGAAAACTGGCACCATCCCTACGGTGAAGCATAGTGGTGGCAGCATCATGCTGTGGGGATGTTTTTCAGTGGCAGGGACTGGGAGACTAGTCAGGATCGAGGGAAAGATGAACTGAGCAAAGTACAGAGAGTTCCTTGATGAAAACCTGCTCCAGAGCACTCAGGACCTCAGAATGGGGCGAAGGTTCACCTTCCAACAGGACAACAACCCTAAGCACCCAGCCAAAACAACGCAGGAGTGGCTTCAGGACAAGTGTCTGAATGTCCTTGAGTGGCCCAGTCAGAGCCCGGATTTGAACCCAATCAAACATCTCTGGAGACCTGAAAATAGCTGTGCAGAGACGCTCCTCGTCTAACCTGACAGAGCTTGAGAGGATCTGCAGAGAAGAATGGGAGAAACTCCCCAAATACAGGTGTGCTAAGCTTGTAGCATCATACCCAAGAAGACTCAAGGCTGTAATCGCTTGCAAAAGTGCTTCAACAAAGTACTGAGTAAAGGGTCTGAATACTTGTGTAAATGTAATATTTCGTTTTTTAAATTTTTTTATATACACACTACCGTTCAAAAGTTGGGGTCACTTAGAAATTTCTTTGTTTTCCATGAAAAACATGCATGAAATGAGTTGCAAAATGAATAGGAAATAGTCAAAATGTTGACAAGGTTATAAATAATGATTTTTCATTTAAATGATAATTGTGTCCTTCAAACTTTGCTTACGTCAAAGAATCCTCCATTTGCAACAATTTCAGCCTTGCAGACCTTTAGCATTCTAGTTGTCAATTTGTTGAGGTAATATGAAGAGATTTCACCCTATGCTTCCTGAAGCACCTCCCACAAGTTGGATTTGCTTGATGGGCACTTCTTACGTACCATACGGTCAAGCTGCTCCCGCAACACCTCAATAGGGTTGAGATCAGGTGACTGTGCTGGCCACTCCATTATAGACAGAATACCAGCTGACTGCTTCTTACCTAAATAGTTCTTGCATAGTTTAAAGCTGTGCTTTCGGTCATTGTCCTGTTGTTGGAGGAAATTGGCTTCAATTAAGTGCCGTCCACAGGGTATGGCATGGAGTTGCAAAATTGAGTGATAGCCTTCCTTCTTCAGGATCCCTTTTTCCCTGTACAAATCTTCCACTTTACCACCACCAAAGCACCCCCAGACCATCACATTGCCTCCACCATGCTTGACAGATGGCGTCAAGCACTCCTCCAGCATCTTTTCATTTTTCTGCATCTCACGAATGTTCTTCTTTGTGATCCAAACACCTCAAACTTAGATTTGTCTGTCCATAGCACTTTTTTCCAATCTTCCTCTGTCCAGCATCTGTGTTCTTTTGCCCATCTTAATCTTTTCTTTTTACTGGCCAGTCTGAGATATCGCTTTTTCTTTGCAACTCTGCCTAGAAGGCCAGCATCCCGGAGTCGCCTCTTCACTGTTGACATTGAGACTGGTGTTTTGCGGGTACTATTTAATGAAGCTGCTAGTTGAGGACTTGTGAAGCTTCTGTTTCTATGGACAGTTTGCGCTGTTCTGTGAAGGGAGTAGTACACAGCATTGTACGAGATCTTCAGTTTCTTGGCAATTTATCGCATGGAATAGCCTTCATTTCTCAGAACAAGAATAACAAGTTTCAGAAAGTTTAATGTTTCTGGCCATTTTGAGCCTGAATCGAACTCACAAAAGTTGATGCTCCAGATACTCAACTTGTCTAAAGGCCAGTTTTATTGCTTCTTTAATCAGAACAAGTTTTCAGCTGTGCTAACATAACTGCAAAAGGGTTTTACTAATGATCAATAATTAGCCTTTTAAAATGATAAACTTAGATTAGCTAACACAACGTGCATTTGGAACACATGAGTGATTGTTGCTGATAAATGGGCCTCTGTACACCTATGCCGTTTCCAGCTACACTAGTCATTTACAACATTAACAATGTCTACACTGCATTTCTGATCAATTTTATTTTAATGGACAAGAAAAAAAAATATTTCAAAAACAAGGACATTTCTAAGTGACCACAAACGTTTGAATGGTAGTGTATACATTTGCAAAAATGTCTACAAATCTGTTTTTGCTTTGTCATTATGGGGTATTGTGTTTAAATTGATGAGGGGGGGAAACAATTTAATCCATTTTAGAATAAGTCTAATGTAACAAAATGTGGAAAAAGTCAATGGGTCTGAATACTTTCTGAATGCACTGTAAATACTGTAGGCCTCATCTTCAGAAGCTTGTGCAGTCACCACTTTGTGTGCTTATATTCTTCAGACTTTTACTGAAGCAATTGCCCATATCTTGAAAATTGTGTTCTAGCTAAGATTCTCTTGTCAAATGTATACAGAAATGCATTTCTGACACATGGCAATACTGTTTATTTTTTTTCAATCTGTGAGGAGTCCTGGGGGCTCATTTATCAAAGGTGCATGCGCACCCAAAAGTGTGCGTATCTCAAAGTACAGCTCAGACCACACGTACACAATTTCTGGCAGTTGATCAGTTGTATTGCAAGCAAATATTGTTCTTACAGGGAATTTGAAGTGTTTGATGCACAGGAATTATAATAATGGTAGGCTAACAAAAACTTTGAAACGTGGGCCTAATGATAAAACAGATGCATTTGCGGTTGGTTAGGAGATCGCATAGCAGCATGTAGCCTAATGTGTTTATTTGACTTTATAGGCCTAAATCATATACTGCAGGACATGTCTCTCCATTTCTGACATTAATGGGTTATTCCAGTTAACAACAAATATTAGGCTACTATTTATCCATTGCTCATTCAATAGCCAAGTATGTGCGAAAGTAAATAAACCGGTAGCCTTTTGACAGTATAGGCTAGTATTGCTGTGTGGTAGGAGCATGAAACCATAGCCTATTTAATCTCAGAGACTATTTTTATTTTACCTTTATTTAACTGGGCAAGTCAGTTAAGAGCAAATTCTTATTTTCAATGACGGCCTAGGAACAGTGTGTTAACTGCCTTGTTCAGGGGCAGAACGACAGATTTTTACCTTGTCAGCTCAGGGATTCGATTCTGCAACCTTTCGGTTACTAGTCCAACGCTCTAACCACTAGGCTACCTGCCGCCCAAAGACAGGAGATAGAAACACAATCATGTCCTGAAACAAAATATTGAACAACAATTTGTCTTTTGCATAGAAGTGTGGGATGAAGCATTAACTTTTAAATTGTTGAAAAGACAATCTTGCAGAATGCGAGGCCAGTGTTTAGCACTCGCTATAGGTGGCATGCATTTAAAGTTGGAAGAAAGTCACTGCAAAAGATTACCACATTCTGCCAATACCGCTACAGAACTGTAATACATTTTGCCATTGCGCTTTAGAAACCATCATGGCCCAGTTCCAACATCTCAAAATCATACAGCAAATGAGAGCGTTGTTGTTAGCATACAAGGTGAATAGAGGGCGTTTTCAGGCAGGGTTGTAACCAATGATTTAAATATACACTAGATCACTGACAGGGGCTCTTTATTATGAATATCTACATTTGTTTTTGCCACGTTTATTCTATTACAGAAACCTTAAATGCATACTTTTAAATTGTGAGCTAAACATACAATGAAAAAATAAACGTAGAAAACATTTTCCTTAAAGTGAACTTTTTTAAAGTTCTAATGTTACCTTCCCCCACCACCACAACAACAAAAATACATGTCATTTTGTTCTTGAAACATTTAATTGAAATACTGTAGAATTCCATTAATTTCTGTGGAGGACTGCTCCTTCTGGGGAGTGCCAGTAAGGCTGACCGGTGGCTTCAAAGCCTCTCACTGGCCAATACACAGCATCAACCATCCAGGGTTTACATCATTGGTTGTTACGCTTGTTCACGAGCGTAGAAAAATAGTATGGCTCTGATCTATTAATGAACACATGCACATGTGTTGCGTGTGACAGTTTGATAAATCCCAATAATTTATTGCGCACGCAAATCCTAGAATCTCCACGTATGCAAGAATTTTGTGAGAAATTTAAACAGTTGATAAATTAGGCCCCTGGAGTCTTTTTCAAATGAAAGGCCCCCAAAATATACTGACTTTATCCAGTGTCTTCTAAAGTAGATTGGCAGTATAGGCACATGTAAGGCCTATATGGTCTCATTTGCATATTTTGAGACACTATATATACACACAAAGGTATGCGGACAACCCTTCAAATTAGTGGATTCAGCTATTTCAGCCACACCCATTGCTGACAGGTGCAATCTCCATAGACAAACATAGGCAGTAGAATGGTCTTACTGAAGAGCTCAGTCACTTTCAACATTGCACCGTCATAGGATGCCACCTTTCTAACAAGTCAGTTCGTCAAATTTCTGCCCTGCTAGAGCTGCCCTGGTCAACTGTAAGTGCTGTTATTGTGAAGTGGAAATGTCTAGGAGCAACAACGGCTCAGCCACGAAGTGGTAGGCCACACAAGTTCACAGAACGGGACCGCCGAGTGTTGAAACACATAGCGCTTAAAAATCGTCTGTCCTTGGTTGCAACACTCACTACCAAGTTCCAAACTGGCTCTGGAAGCAACGTCAGCACAAGAACTGTTCGTCAGGATCTTCATGAAATGGGTTTCCACGGCCGAGCAGCCGCACACAAGCCTAAGATCACAATGTGCAATGCCAAGTGTCGGCTGGAGTGGTATAAAGCTCACCGCCTTTGGGGCAGTGGAAACGCATTCTCTGGAGTGATGAATCACACTTCACCATCTGGCAGTCCGACGGATGAATGTGGGTTTGGCTGATGTCAGGAGAACACTACCTGCCCAAATGCATAGTGCCAACTGTAAAGTTTGGTGGAGGAGGAATAATGGTCTGGAGCTGTTTTTCATGGATCGGGCTAGGCCCCTTAGTTCCAGTGAACGGAAATCTTAACGCTACAACATACAATGACATTGTAGACGATTCTGTGCTTCCAACTTTGTGGCAACAGTTTGGGGAAGGCGCTTCCCTGTTTCAGTATGACAATGCTCCCATGAACAAAGCGAGGTCCATACAGAAATGGTTTGTTGAGATCAGTGTGGAGGAACTTGACTGGCCTGCACAGAGCACTGACCTCAACACCATTGAACACCTTTGGGATGAATTGGAACACCGACTGTGAGCCAGGCCTAATCACCCAACATCAGTGCCCTCCCTCACTAATGCTCTTGTGGCTGAATGGAAGTAATTCCCCTGCAACAATGTTCCAACATCTAGTGGAAAGCCTTCCCAGAAGAGTGGAGGCTGTTATAGCAGCAAAGAAGGGACCAACTCCATATTAATGCCCATGGTTTTGAAATGAGATGTTCTGTGTCGTATGTACACACACCATGATACTGACTCAGAGAAACATGCGACAAAGAACATAATAACAATATACGTTAAAGAAGCACAAAGCTTAATACATGTGTTATAAGGGATCATAAGAAGGATAAAGTTTTAAACTAAACTAAATGTTATGCTCGTTGTTGAGTCATGCATCCAGGTGGGTTAACAAGCTAATAATAATTGGATGTGTGAAATAGGACAAATAAGCACATATGTGCATGTTTGTATTCACAAGCATGTGATGAATTTGAAATATGTTTTTGTACATATCCCACTCTCCCTAGGCTGAGTGGGGTCACGGCCAGGTTCTATCAATGACGACCCTGGAGCAATTAGGGTTGAGTGCCTTGCTCAAGCGCACGTCAACATTTTTCACCTTGTCGGATCGGGGATTCGAACTAGCGACATTTCGTTTACTGGCCCAACGCTCTAACTGCTAGTCTACCTGCCACCATATAAAATAATATATTTAGCTGTAACATTGCCTAATTGTTGTATTTATTGAAGACTAAAAATACATTTATTGGTAACTACACCAGATTTCAAAACTAATTGCACGCTTTTGAATCACAACATCGACTCTATTGCTCCGAATGCTCACTTCTTGGCTAGCACGAGTAGCAGTGACACAGTGGTTTCCAACCAGGGGTACTAGGACTCCTGGGGGTACTTGGCCTATCCACAGGGGGTACTTGAGAAGACTCATGAGACCATAGGCTTACTGGTAAAATGCACATGAGTGGTTACTACAGGGGTACTCCGAGCAGAGCAAAGTTCAGATGGTGGTACAGTAACCACTGCAGTAGCATACACGGGCTGGAGTGTATGACCACTATACATCGCGCACGCTTTTAGGCTAGCAGCACAGCCAAGTACCACTCCCCGAAACAATTTCCTTTTTTCATGGCTACTTGACTCATTAATGCACACACACGACTCGAAACAAACATAGCAAACGCAATCGCCATCACTGGAAGAACAGCGAAATAGTATGGGCCAGTTTAGTGGCATTATCTAGCTAGCTAGCTACCTAGCTACTCCACGAACGAACCCATGAGAAAAGAGGCAGCAACGCCAGCTACTCACCCGTATGGGTCTCCGTGGCACTCCTGTCCTAATTGGCACGCTAACAATCTGCAATCTTGGTATAATACTCTCCAGGACACCTTGTTGTTTAACAGAGGTGGATAGCTAACAACTACGAACTATCTAGCTAGCTAGTTGTCCGATGCTGGGGCTGCTGGATTCTGCTCTTTACTTGAAGTGCTTGTCTCAGCGAACGTCAATGTCGCCGAATTAGATGTGGCTTCCTCTAGCCTTTCCACACTCTTTTCGAGGAACCCCCCAAAAACAATCGACGAAAGAAGTAAACAACTCCAAGCATCATCCTATTTGCCGAAAGGTACTCCCTAGCGTTAGCTACATCAACTCAAACACGGACCTATTTCCACACACGAGTTGATACCGTTGACTGGGGCGGGCTAAAGTGTAGAGATACACGTCGCTTTATCCGTTATGGCACTGTGCAACCTAGCTGCACTGTGTGGCAGTTTTCAGTTGCGCACCAGTGACAAATAAGGCTGCTCGCCAGAAACCCAAGTGCTGTAGCTAAGCTACTCTGTTGCACTGGCTGTGAAAAGTGTACCAATCCTCAGCAGACCCGGGCTTCAAGGCAGGTAAAACATCTCAGAAATGTTTTCTTCGCATTTTTTTGGCAGTGTAGCGTATTTTACATAACAGCATCACCCAAGAGGGGTGTGTGTCCGATCACATTTGAGGGCAACATGGAGATACTTTTGAAAGGGGCACCAGCGCTTGGTCGGCAATCGTTCAACAGCAATATAGGGGGTATTGAGCCTTTACGGGTCCGTCCCCCAGGATGAAACTTTTTATATAGCATAGCCTAAACTTGGGTTAATGAACATGCATCCATTTTAGACAAGGCTACCACAAAATTAACAGGTGGAGGCACTCAAACACAGGCTATCCTCCTGCAAATGTTTCTATTATTTAGCATATTTGAGGAATCACCGACCTAAACAACCATGGATCTGAGTATCTTTGTATATGAGATCTGGAGACTACCACTGCAGACGACATACTAAATGGCCTAACAGCATTTCAATTAGTTCATTCATGCACGGCTACCTACTCAATTGTCTTCACAATCCTTTTGGGGCAAGTAGAGGCTGGACTTCGCTCTAATATTGCCTTTGATATTGGGTGCGTTCGTAAATTCAATCTGGAGTGCCAAGAGCGCTCAGTGAGCTCTGGGCGTTCGTAAATTCAATCTGGAGTGCCAGAGAGCGCTCAGTGAGATCTGGGCGTTCGTAAATTCAATCTGGAGTGCCAGAGAGCGCTCAGTGAGCTCTGGGCGTTCGTAAATTCAGAGCGTTGTCAGATTGTCTGTTCGTAAATTCAGAGCGTTGTCAGATTGTCTGTTCGTAAATTCAGAGCGTTGTCAGATTGTCTGTTCGTAAATTCAGAGCGTTGTCAGATTGTCTGTTGGTAAATTCAGAGCGTTGTCAGATTGTCTGTTCGTAAATTCAGAGCGTTGTCAGATTGTCTGTTCGTAAATTCAGAGCGTTGTCAGATTGTCTGTTCGTAAATTCAGAGCGTTGTCAGATTGTCTGTTCGTAAATTCAGAGCGTTGCGCGGAGCGTTCTGACCTCACAATGGCAGTCAAGCACCCAAGCTAACTGGCTAAAGTTAGCTAGCTAGCTAGCTTGCTAGATATTTCCAGATATTAATGAGAGAACTCCTCACTCTGACCATTTTACTTGCCATAACAGAGCTGTTTAGGCTGTTTTCATGTTATCCAGAGCGTTGGTGACTGTAACTGTGCTGCCGGCAACAATTTAATTAAGCTTTTTTGCCGATTTTTACAACACCGGCCATATTCAACTGGGTGTTGAGCGCCCTTAGTCAGCAACTGTTGTTGCAAAATGTGATAATGTGAAATACATTGGTTGCCATGGTTTTCAACCAACCCTAATCACCTAAATCAAGATTGGGTATTGAAAAATCATTAGTGACCCTTAACTCAGCAAAGTGGCACAAACCTCCCTGAATACTAGAAATTGCTTTCTTGCCTAGCAGTAAGGAGCGTGAGACTGTGGCCTAAATGTGTTACTCTCCAGCAGTATTTGATTTAATAGCTGGAGTTATGATGCATTCTATATTATTGTTGTGATCCTCTCTATATGAGCCACGTTACAATTCCCAAGAGGGTTAACCCTATTGGTGCGATGCGTAGGGTGTTTGCCTTTCACGCCTGGGACCCGTTCACTACGTTGGTGTCAGAAGTAAGATGGCAGCCGTGAGGGGGCAACCGGACGTGTGAGGGGTCCGTGGCAGGTCGAAGCATGAGGAATTGCCTTCCCGTTCGGAGGGTGCAGTGTAGCAATCCTCTCGCTATATGAGCCACACTACAATTCCCACCAAATGGGTTAACCCTATTGGCGCAATGCATATGTTGATTGCCTTTTACACCAGCAACTTTGGTTCGCATCCTTGTCCCTCCGTTCGCTACATTATAATACCAAAGCCACAAAACTGCAGTGGGATCTGCTTCTACAATATAGCCCAAATTTTCTTCATTTTACCCTTTAAAGAAGTTCGGTGTCTGGGTGAAATCGATATCAGTGTGCTAGCTTAGCAGTATTAGCTTCCTCCTTCTCTGAATACAACTCGGGGTAAACTGTCTGTACCACAGTTCAAACCCAGTGCCCTCTGCCTCACTAACACAGGTGACTGCCCTCCTTGACAACATGCTAACCAGTTGAGCTATAGAAAAGGCTCCAATTCAGCAACTACATTGGCGACATTTCCAACTAGCTGTGGAGTAGAGCTTTTCACGGGTCCTGGTGGGATCTAATTACCCGGGACCCGACCTGGACCCCATTGGGTTTGAGTCCAAAATTCAAACTTTTCCCTCAGGTCTGGGTTGGGTCCTGTTTTATTGTCATCAGGTCTCGGGTCTATGTGTAACCGGTGTGAAATAGCTAGCTAGTTAGCGGGGTGCGCGCTAGTAGCGTTTCAATCGGTGACGTCACTCGCTCTGAGACCTTGAAGTAGTTGTTCCCCTTGCTCTGCAAGAGCCGCAGCTTTTGTGGCGCGATGGGTAACAATGCTTTGTGGGTGTCAGTTGTTGATGTGTGCCGAGGGTCCCTGGTTCGAGCCCAGGTGGGGCGAGGAGAGGGACGGACGCTATATTGTTACATTGGTGCCGTGACCCGGATCACTGGTTGCTGCGGAAAAGGAGGAGGTCAAAAGGGGGGTGAGTGTAACTGATGTGAAATGGCTAGCTAGTTAGCGGGGTGCACGCTAATAGCATTTCAATTGGTAACGTCACTCGTTCTGAGACCTTGAAGGTGTTGTTCCCCTTGCTCTGCAAGGGCTGCGGCTTTTGTGGCGCGATGGGTAACGATGCTTCGAGGGTGACTGTTGTCTGTGTGCAGAGGGTCCCTGATTCGGGGAGAGGAGAGGGACGGAAGCTATACTGTTACATATGTAACTAAAGTCGATAGACCTGAGTGGACTCGAATGGACCTGACCACGGCTCTGCATAGCCTATAGCATATTTATTTTCTAATAAGGTGAATTTACTGACATATAGAAGGCCTAGCACACATATACAGACCTATTTGTTTATCAGAAGAGCAACTCAGCTGATAAACATAATTTTTTTGTTACTCGGGTCCAATCGGTTTTGATCTAGACCCGGACCCATTAGGGTACGGGTTGGGTCTAGGTCTGGTTGTCCTCGGGTCCATTCGGGTTCGGGTCCCCCTTTAATACAAAATATCGGGTCCATTCCTATCCGGGTCTGATTGTCCTCGGGTCTGTTCGGACCAACTTTTTGGACCCGAGAAGACCTCTACTGTAGAGTGAGCTTACGGCACGTTCACTCACCACCTATAAACTCGCTTCACAGCGACCCCAGCTGTTGAGCTGAGCACTACGCTTACGGCACGTTCTTGTTTCCGTTACACAGTGACATGCCCCTGGTCACTCTATATTCCGCTTTGTTTTTCATGTTAGTTTATTTTCCATTTTTTCATGTTTTCGGTATCCTCTTTACCCGGAGCAACAACAATGTCACAATGCATATGATGTAGGCCAATCTGGAAACTGTAGAATGTCTACATTACACACAATTCCATCTGCTTCCATGCCATTATGTGATGTCATTTAAATGCATCATAGTGGATGCATCATAATGCTTTGGTAAAAATCTCAATGACCAAACTGTATGACTCTGCAAAACAGGTGTTGGAGGGAAAAGGTTTCCACTCCTATATCAACAACTGCATATCCCATGGCTCTGTAGCTGCCCTGTTTTCCCCAAGATTTTATATCAATATCAAATAATTTCTGGGTAACAAATAAGTACCTTATTGTAATAGTTTTCTATTGAAATGATAAAAAATAAACAAAAATAGCTTTTTAGCAAAAAACTATTTCTCAAGGAAGAATTTAGCTAGGACTGTCTGGGGGTGGTCTGAGTGGGGAGGAGAAAACTAGCTGTTATTGCCAGAGATGTTTGGAACTCTTTTTGTTATTGCACTGTTAACTAATTTACCGCCTTGTGAATCAAATTATACATTTCCAATTATTTACCACCTGCAATGGTTGATTTTCTATATTTTAGGCTCATAAGAAGTACGTTGTCCGGATACATGCCATAGGCCACTTTATATTCTACTGTGTTTTGTATTTTTGTTTATTTGTCCGTTTTTATTTTTTTATCTTGGTAACCAGAGCAACAACAATGTCACAATGCATATGATGGAAAATTACTTTATTACCCATAATGCTTATTGATTTAACATTCCATTGTAATTCCAATTACCATGGCAATTATATGTCACAATACTAATTATATTTATATGCTGTATGGCAGGCCAGTGACTTTTGCAACCAAATTATATTACTTTGTCCAATCGCACACAGGCTTTTATGGTCACACAAGGTGCCACCTGTGGATTCAAAATGAGTAGCCTTACAATTATTTACATGGCCCCAGTTCAATTTGCAACCAAATGGGTTTTTATAAAAATAACCATAACATTTCAAAAATATACGAAATTGTAGTTCTCAAAGATGCAATTGAAAATTAATTAATCAAATCCAATGATTTACCAACAAGTATAGACAACCTAGATGGGAAACTATTGAGAATGGTAGCAGACTGTATTGCCACCCCTATTTGCCATGTCTTTGACCAAAGACTAAAGGAGTGTGTATGTCCACAGGTGTGGAAGGAAGCTAAAGTAATTCCACTTCCTAAAAATAGTAAAGCACCCTTTCCTGGCTCTAACAGCCACCCAATCAGTTTGCTGCCTGTTCTTCGTCAACTGATGGTGTAAAATGTGTTTGCGGTATCCCTCAGGGAAGTTGCCTTGGGCCAATGTTTTTATCAGTTTTTTTTTAAAGCTAAACTTGCTTTTTGCCTTAGTAACCTCTGGTGGCATAGCATTCCACGATGACTTTATACGTACAGTGCCTTCAGAAAGCATTCACACCAAATGTTGTTCTGTCACAGCCTGAATTTAAATTTGATTAAATTGAGATGTTTGTCACTGGCCTACACACAATACCCCATAATGTCAAAGTTATTTTTTATTTTACAAATTAATAAAAAATGTAAAGCTGAAATGTCTTGAGTCAATAAGTATTCAACCCCTTTGTTATGGCAAGCCTAAATAAGTTCAGGAGTAAACATTTACTTAACAAGTCAGACAATAAGTTGCATTGACTCACTCTGTGTGCAATAATAATGTTTAACATGATTTTTCAATGACTACCTCATCTCTGTATCCCTAACATACAATTATCTGGAAGATCCCTCAGTCGAGCAGTGAATTTCAAACACCAAGGAGGTTTTCCAATGCCTCGCAAAGAAGGGCACCTATTGGTAGATGGATAAAAATGTAAAAGCAGACATTGAATATCCCTTTGAGCATGGTGAAGTTATTAATTACACTTTGGATGGTGTATCAATACACCCAGTCACTAAAAAGATACAGGTGTCCTTCCTAACTCAGTTGCTGGAGAGGAAGGAAACAGCTCAGGGATTTCACCATGAGGCCAATTGTGACTTTAAAACAGTTACTGAATTTAATTGCTGTGATAGGAGAAAATGTAGGATGGATAAACAACATTGTAATGAATCTACAATACTAACCTAATTGACAGAGTGAAAAGAAGGAAGCCTTTACAGAATAAAAATATTCCAAATCATGCATCCTGTTTGCAACAAGGCACTGAAGTAATACTGAAAAAAAAGGTGGCAAAGCAATTAACTTTTTGGCCTGAATACAAAGTGTTATGTTTGGGGTAAATCCAATACAACACAGTACTGAGTACCACTCTCCATATTTTCAAGCATAGTGGTAGCTGCATCATGTTATAGGTATGCTTGTAATCATTAAGGACTGGGGAGCTTTTCAGGATAAAAAAAATAAAGTAAATGAAACTAAGCACAGGCAAAATCCTAGAGCAAAACCTGGTTCAGTCTGCTTTCCACCAGACACTGGGAGATGAATTCACCCTTTCAGCAGGACAATAACCTAAAACACAAGGCTAAATCTACACTGGAGTTGCTTAGCAAGAAGACAGTAAATGTTCCTGAGTGGCAGAGTTACAGTTTTTCTTGAAAATCTATGGCAAGACCTGAAAATGGTTGTTTAGCAATGATCATCAACCAATTTGACAGAGCTTGAAGACATTTTAAAATAATCATGGGCAAATGTTGCACAATCCAGGTGTAGAAAGCTCTTAGAGGCTTACCCAGAAAGACTCACAGCTGTGATCTCTGCCAAAGGTGATTCTAACGTATTGACGGAGTGAATACTTATCTAATCAAGATATGTTATGTTTTATGATATGTTGTATTTTTCATACATTTTGCACAAATGTAATACTTTTTCTTCCACTTTGACATCACAGTATTTGTGTAGATTGTTGACAAAAAGTGACAATTAAATCCATTTTAATCCCACTTTGTAACACAACAAAATGTGGGAAAAGTCAAGGGGTTAGAATACTCTGTGAAGGCACTGTAAAAAGCTAGCCAAAGTCCCTTGTAGAATTTGTATGAAGCCATATCATATCTCTATTAAAACATTCAGTTCTAACAGCAGCATTAGGTAAAACCACTGGAGCATGTTCAGATTTTTGGCCCATGCAGTCTAGCGTGGTACTGTTAGAACACTTACTATATGTGGCGGTCAGTCAAGTGGCCATTTTGTCCTGTTTAGGTCAAAAGAGATAATGGCAAATGGCCAACAGCGAGGGCACAAGGAGCATAGCCTAGTAGTCTCTACTATGCAACAAATGACTCGTCTTTATGATTCTTGTTTGAGGTACTGTATTTGAAGGCATTAAAAGCTCCTTGGAAGCACCCAACTTTATTCAGATAAAATAAAAGCACACAATTGGAGGACGAAGGGGGAATTCAATGTTCCAAAGCGTTATTGTCCATTTCAGGGTAAACATTTCTATTCCTTTTCGACATGGTTTCCACAGTAGACACATAATACAATTGATGATTAAAAGCTGATGCAGGAGGGAAGTGGGTCTGTTTGTAAGAGAGTAGAGGAGAAGTAACGGGTTTAAACAAGGCTGTGTGGTGGTAGCTGGAGACCTCGTTTGGAGACTGTTGGAACAAACAGACAAGATGGGACATGATCTAATGTGCTATGGTGTTAGAACAGCAGGGCTGAGGACATTTTATCTCTTCACTCACGCACCAGCAGACACTCACTTGCCCATTCTGGGTTGCTGGGGATACATCTCAATAGTCTAAAGTGGTTTCCTTTCCTTGTTTTCTTTTCCTCAGTTACGCTTTAAGGCCACTTAAGGGAAAACTTCACCAAAAAACTATCTTTTGGTATTTGTTTGGTATTAGTCCATTGTTGATATAGTCCCAAAATGCTTTGCATGACAGAAATCAACTATTCAAGATACAGTATATAACTTTCAAAATGCAGAAATACAGCAGGTATGATGCATTCCTCCCATCGTCTCCTGTCCTCACCACCAGGCACTCACTCACTCACTCTCTGTATGTATCTCAATCCACTAATTGTTTCCTCTCCTTGTCCCTTGTCCACACTCATACACCACTGGGCACTCTCTCTCTCTCTTTCTCTCTTTTTCTCTCTCTCTGGTCTGACTGCATCTCAATCTCGTTCTAGTAAGTTGACCCTTCCCTTCTGCTCTCGTTCACTCCCCTTTACAGATCTCAAATGAGACCGGGTAAATGTTAAAGACAGAACTGTCAGTGCTGATGGAGGAAAAGAGATGTGCCGTGAAATAACACTGTCTACCTGTGAATCATAGACTGCCTGCTGAAATTGGCAAAAGCTTTTCATCACGATTTTACACTCCTCCCTCACAATTCACCAGTGTAGTGATATTGTGTTATTACAGATTTCCGCACTCTGTACTATCCACTGAGAATCAATCCCCACATCTTTACTCGCTGTCATATTTTGATGAGTGTGTCTTGCTTCATGAAGGCTTCCTTACAACCAAGAGAAATGAGGGAGGGGGGTGAAGAGATGAAATGGTGAGGGGGTAGAGGAGTGAAAGATGGAGAGAGTATTACAGTAAGAGAGTGAAAGTAAGGGAATGAGAATTAGGACAGAGAGATGGAATGAAGGGATGAGAGATTGAGGACAAAGAAGCGAGGGAGTGAACATGAGGTATTAAAGGAAAGAATAAAGAGAGATGGTGAGATAGAAAGGGTGAGAGTCTGAGGGATTGAAAGATTGATGAGAGGAACGAGGAAGAGTGTGAAAGGATGAGTGAACGTTCAGTGATTTTGAAATAGGTGTGTTTTACGTGCATCAAATCCAAATACCTGTATGCTGTACTAATTATAATTGTGCCTACATTTTATGCTCTCGCTCCATTTCCTGTTAATCTCTCTATTAATCCACACTGTGTAACCGCTGACAACCTAGAAATGTAACCCATTTTCTATTTGTTGTCCTTACAGGAAGGGCCTTATATGGAACTTGTCTGACTTCGGAGTAATTCTAAGTGGGAGGAGAGGTTTTGTTTAGGCACTTTTACATCCTATGTCTGAATTAAACCCATATTATGATCATCAGAATTGAATGAAATTAAATTCTTAGAGGTACTGATTTTTTGCTTCCATATGATTTTAGGTGAGACATGTTTGCAATGGAAGTAATAACTCAGAGGAAGATTGTGTGAGTTGAGTTGAATGGGTAAAAATCAACCTCTACCTCCTTACGCAACAACCCAATTTAATTATGCCAGCTAATTTATTTGTGCCATGCAGTGGTATAAATGTTGAAAGTTAGACTCAGTGTTCTCATCTCAGAGTTGAGGCTGTCCAAACGAAGCTCCAAGGTGCAATTTAAGGGACTCCCAGTCCCAGGCCTCTGCTTTTCCAGCATCCTCTGCTTCCTTGTCACCTAATGAGCTCAACCAATCAGCAGTCTGGGTTCAGATGCCTTTGAAGGCATGACAACAGAGCTTGAGGTCACTGAGGCGGAAAAGTAGAAAGAAATGGAGAAAATATCAACTATAAGCTCACACATACACACACAAGAAGTGTATTGGTGTGTGGAGAAGGACAGAACAACGGTTCTTCAATCAATCAAATTTGATGTGTATATTTATTTTTGCAAATAATCTGAGCCTATAGATTCCCAACAAGCAAGCAGAGGCGACAGTGGCAAGGAAAAACCTGCAGAGGCACAAGGCTCAACAGAGGCAGTCCATCTTCTTCTGGCTTGCCAGGCAAGGAGTTCTTACACGCACATTGGCCAAGTTTCCAACCGATCTTAATTTCCATCGTGGGCATTATGGGTAATGTAGCCTTGCTGCCTCCAACCTGGAAGAGCTCCTTGTCGTAAACATCTGCAATGTCATCAGGTTCCATGTCTGTCCTCACCCCCTGGTCCTGCCGGACGCTCAAGTTCCTCATGGTGAGAGTAAAGTAGAGTACAGTATATGTGGGAGGAGAGGTTTTGTTTAGGCACTTTTACATCCTATGTCTGAATTAAACGGATGGCTAAAGTGCTACTGCCTTCCCAAGACCTAGAAGTACTGTCACCCTGGATCTCAAAATTGCTTTTCTGGCTCAGTGGTAGGCTATTGACAGTGCTTTTTGTTGTGTTACAGTGTGGAGGGTTATATGAGTTTGTGCTCTGGTCGGGCGGAACAAATGTACTTATAAATCATTCCTGTCAGAAACAAGTTGACAGCAGCTGAGATAATTGTATAATGTATTGATCTATTCATTTGGAATGTAGGTGTTCGGCGAAATCGGCAGCATCCTCTTCACATTCCTCATCAGCATCTTCTGGTACCAGAAGCTCCGAGATGCTGAGAATGGGGGCATCTTGCCCGTCTTTCTGGACAACATCTGGTTGGCCTTGGCTGTGAGTGGGCTATGTGTGATGCTAGCCATGTTCCTGGGAACTCCTACCTATCTCATGAACGTGGATGGTCATATGGATAACTATACGCAAGACGGAGGCTGCCCTCCAGACTTCATCCAGTGTCCCAAGGAGAACTGCCCGACCATTAACTGGGTCTTCAAGTATATTTTCATCCTGCTCTGCAACCTGCTGCCTCTATTCATCATCATCGTCACCTGCTGTCTCATTGTAAAGGTCTGTAACCACCTTGGAGTCGGTAGAGGTTGCCCCTAACCACATCCCTCTAATAGTTAATAAGGTTAGTTTTGAGGGTAGAGTGATCGGATTCTAGATCTTTGGATAGTGGCAATGCTCTGTCTGTGAACACTTGTTTGCTTAGGGTTGTCCAGTTGACAGACACATTGCCTTGGTATGTTTTGTCTCCCCTTCTTTAGTTGAACACACGTACCGTATTATAACTCATTATGTATAGAAGTTTTACTGAATGACTAAAATGTTGGTACACCAGGTGCTGCTGGTTCAGAGGAAGGTGGTGGTGCCAGCGCTGAGAGTGCAGCAGGGGCGCCAGTGGAGCAGCCTCCCAGGAAGAAGGTCGCTACCTGGGGATTGATAGGAACACAGTGGACATCCTGGCTGCCATGGGGGTGGTCCAGGTAAAATGGATCCTTCAGTCTCTACGACTTCCCCTTTTGGACCGAGGTGGAGTTCTTCATCACAACGTCCTATACCACAATCAGCCCTTATGTGTATGGGATAGGGAGTAACCTGTTTTCTGTGAAACACTTTAAGAAGTAATGGAAGAAAGAATTTTTAGGCCTTAGGTGTCAGGTGTAAGCCATTTTCTGTGCAGTATGATTATGGGATAAGGAAATAACCTCTTCTCTGAAACATGTAACGAAGTAATTGTGGTATATTTATAAACCCTCTGTGTTAGATGTAGGTGATTCTCTATTTTCTTGGAAGTAATTTTAAGAAGTCAAAGCCCGGTTTTTAGATGTAAACTACCGGTCAAAAGTTTTAGAAAACCTACTCATTCCAGGGTTTTTCTTTATTTTTACTGTTTTCTACATTGTGGAATAATAGTGAAGACATCAAAACTATGAAATAAAACATATGGAATCATTGTAGTAACCAAAAGTGTTAAACAAATCAAAATATGTTTGAGATTCGTCAAATAGCCACCGTTTGCCTTGATGACAGCTTTGCACACTCTTGGCATTCTCTCAACCAGCTTCATGAGGTAGTTACCTGGAATGTATTTCAATTAACAGGTGTGCCTTCTTAAAAGTGAATTTGTGAAATGTAATTCCTTCTTAATGCATTTTGAGCCAATCAGTTGTGTTGTGACAAGGTAGGGGTGGTATACAGAAGATAGCCCTATCTGGTAAAAGACCAAGTCCATCATGAACAGCTCAACTAAGCAAAGAGAAACGACAGTCCATCATTACTTAAAGACATGAAGATCAGTCAATCTGGAAACTTTCAAGAACTTTTAAAATGTCTTAAAGTGCATTCGCAAAAATCATCAAGCGCTATGATGAAACTGGCTGTCACGAGGACTGCCACAGGAAAGAAAGACCCAGAGTCTGCTGCAGAGGATAAGTTTATTAGAGTTACCAGCCTCAGAAATGGCAGCCCAAATAAATGCTTCACAGAGTTCAAGTAACAGACACATCTCAACATCCAACTGTTCAGAGGAGACTGCATGAATCAGGCCTCCATGGTCGAATTGCTGCAAAGACTTGCTTGGGTCAAGAAACACGAGCAATGGACATTAGACCAGTGGAAATCTGTCCTTTGGTCTGATGAATCCAAATTTGAGATTTTTTGGTTCAAACCGCCTTATCTTGTGAGACGCAGAGTGAACGGATGATCTCCGCATGTGTGGTTCCCACCGTGAAGCATGGAGGAGGAGGTGTGATGGTGTGGGGGTGCTTTGCTGGTGACACTGTGATTTATTCAAGGCACACTTAACCAGCATGGCTACCACAGCATTCTGTAGTGATATATCATCCCATCTGGTTTGCTCTTAGTGGGACTATCATTTTTTTCCCCAACAGGACAATGACCCAAAACACACCTCCAGGCTGTTTAAGGGCTATTTGACCAAGAAGGAGAGTGATGGAGTGCTGCATCAGATGACCTGGCCTCCACAATCACCCGACCTCAACCCAATTGAGATGGTTTGGGATGAGTTGGACCGTAGAGTGAAGGAAAAGCAGCCAAAAAGTACTCAGCATATGTGGGAACTCCTTCAAGACTATTTGAAAGCATTCCTCATGAAGATGGTTGAGAGAATGCCAAGAGTGTGCAAAGCTGTCATCAAGGCAAAGGGTGCCTACTTTGAAGAGTCTAAAATATATTTTGATTTGTTTAACACATTTTTTGTTACTACATGATTCCATATGTGTTATTTCATAGTGTTGATGTCTTCACTATTATTCTACAATGTAGAAAATAGTACAAATATATAAAAACCCTTGAATGAGTAGGTGTGTCCGAACGTTTGACTTGTACTGTGTGTGTGTTTGTGTGTGTATATATACAGTTGAAGTCGTAAGTTTACGTACACCTCAGCCAAATAAATTTTAAACTAAATTTTTCACAATTCCTGACATTTAATCCTAGTAAGAATTCCCTGTCTTAGGTCAGTTAGAATCACCACTTTATTTTAAGAATGTGAAATGTCAGAATAATAGTAGAGATTATTTATTTATTTCAGCTTTTATTTCATTCATCACATTCCCAGTGGGTCAGAAGTTTACATGCTACCAAATACTAATTGAGTGTATTACCTTTAAATTGTTTAACTTGGGTCAAACGTTTCGGGTAGCCTTCCACAAGCTTCCCACAATAAGTTGGGTGAATTTGGCCCATTCCTCCTGACAGAGCTGGTGTAACTGTGTCAGGTTTGTAGCCCTCCTTGCTCGCACACACTTTTTCAGTTCTGCCCACAAATGTTCTATAGGATTGAAGTCAGGGCTTTTTGATGGCCACTCCAATACCTTGACTTTGTTGTCCTTAAGCCATTTTGCCACAACTTTGGAAGTATGCTTGGGGGCATTGTCCATTTGGAAGACCCAAGCTTTAACTTCCTGTCTTGAGATGTTGCTTCAATATATCCACATAATTTTCCTTCCTCATGCAGCCATCTATTTTCTGAAGTGCACCAGTCCCTCCTGCAGCAAAGCACCCCCACAACATGATGCTGCCACCCCCGTGCTTCATGGTTGGGATGGTGTTCTTCGGCTTGCAAGCCTCCCCCTTTTTCCTCAAAACATAACTATGGTCATTGTGGCCAAACAGTTCTATTTTTGTTTCATCAGACCAGAGGACATTTCTCCAAAAGGTACAATCTTTGTCCCCATGTGCAGTTGCAAACCGTAGTCTGGCTTTTTTTAATGGCGGTTTTGGAGCAGTGGCTTCTTCCTTGTTGAGTGGCCTTTCAGGTTATGTCGATATAGGACTCGTTTTACTGTGGATATAGATACTTTTGTACCTGTTTCCTCCAGCATCTTCACAAGGTCTTTTGCTGTTGTTCTGGGATTGATTTGCACTTTTCGCACCAAAGTATGTTATTCTCTAGGAGACAGAACGTGTCTCCTTTCTGAGCGGTATGACGGCTGTGTGGTCCCATGGCGTTTATACTTGCGTACTATTGTTTGTACAGATGAACGTGGTACCTTCAGACGTTTGGAAATTGCTCCCAAGGATGAACCAGACTTGTGGAGGTCTACAATTTTTTTTCTGAGGTCTTTGCTGATTTCTTTAAATTTTTCCCATGATGTCAAGCAAAGAGGCACTGAGTTTGAAGGTAGGCCTTGAAATACATCCACAGGTACACCTCCCATAGGCTAATTGACATCATTTGAGTCAATCAGAAGTTTCTAAAGCCATGACATAATTTTCTGGAATTTTCCAAGCTGTTTATAGGCACAGTCAACTTAGTGTATGTAAACTTCTGACCCACTGGAATTGTGATACAGTGAAATAATCTGTCTGTAAACAATTGTTGGAAAAATGACTTGTGTCATGCACGAAGTAGATGTCCTAACCGACTTGCAAAAGCTATAGTTTGTTAACAAGAAATTTGTGGAGTGGTTGAAAAACGAGTTTTAATGACTCCAACCTAAGTGTATGTAAACTTCCCACTTCAACTGTCTATATAACATTGAACTTTGTCTATGATTGAATGTATGACACAGAGTGCCCATGACACTTGACAACAATGAAAATAAGTCTTGACTTTTTTGTTGATGTAACCTCAACAAGTTTGGTATATGTATCTGTTGCCTGGTGCAACATTTTATGTATTTTAAATTGTCAAATAAAATCATATTGGGAACTATCCACCATGGTGTGTTAGGAGTGCAATATCTGTATGGAATAGGGAATATCCTATACCTCTCTAAAACATCTTCAGAAGTATTTAGGAAATGGATCTTTGAAATTGTTTGTGTGGAAACCAGGGTAAAAATGTTTGTAAGAGGATAGCTTACTAGTGACACGTTTTTATGTTTGTTTGAAACAAAATCTGATCAGTAGCACACTCGGAGGAACAACTGACCGTACTCATTGTGTAAATATAAATATTTGACATGCATGTTGTTACATTCTAAGCAATTTTAACTGGTAATGAATTGCATCTCAAATAAGGAAGAGAGTGATTTAGATTCATTGATCTGTTCATAGTTACAGGAGTTACAGGTTGCAATGTGCAGAAAGGGTAAAGGCTCAAGTCATCTCATCATTTCTCACTCCACTCACTATACATGATAATCTAAACCACATCAGTCATATGAGATCTATTGTCAGACAGGGAATTTTAATGAACAAAAAAAAACGTATGTCGGCTTCAGACTCGTTTTAACTCAAAATAACTGCTCAAATCCTGTTGAAATAATCTGTGGTTAATCATCAATAGTAGTGATGATTATTGATTGATAATCATGAACGATTGATTTCAATTGACAAATGTAATTAGTTCAATGCCGAATTACAATAGAATAGACTAGCGTAGTCTACTTGTATTTCCCTAATGCGTCTTGATGTTGTTGTTGTGAGATTTATGCCATACACACGTCGCCACTATTATAAGACCACTCATTCGTTTTTGCTTCTCATGATTCCTCATTCCCGATATAATTTAGATGCAAATATTATTTTGATATTTCGTAGATCTGAAATGTCGTTTTTGTCTTTTAAAACATTCATCAAACGTGCGGGTGAGGCCTGTATGTGTGTCCCACTCCTGACTGGGTAGAAACAGCGAGACAACAGCACATCATTAGGGAAGTGTTAAGCATGGTTATACCGACACCCGAAATGTTATAAACGATTGACTATTCGAAGCATTCACAACATAGCCCGCAATAGTCCGAAACGTGTTTGCCGGCTATTTATTTTAGGATGACAGGATGTAAATGTTTGAGGCAGGATTTTGTCTCTAATTCCTTTTAGTGTTCTAACCTAGAAAGAAAATTGTTGTTGCGGCCCTCACAGCCTGTCGAAGGCGGCAATAGGTTGCAATACTCTGCTGGCCCTGGAGTCCTGTATCTGGGCTCCTTGTCCTTCACTCTCCCCCCGAGGTGGGCTGAGGAGTCAGGAATCACGTTGTTGATGTTATTCCAATGCGAAAAAATTACAACAATGGCGCATATAAGAGCATGGGCAATTTGCGATTGGCCATTTATAGGATAGAAGTTACAAATTCAACACAAAATATGAACCATTGCTGTCACTCGCGCTGAAATAACATTAACAAAATGTCCTATATGGTACTGATATAAAAATACGCGGCATAAACCATGCAGACTAACGCGTTTACATAGGGCTACAATTGTTGCTAACAGTTTGGGTGGTTTAAGTTGTAACAATTTGCGCTGTGAGCTTTTATATTTCACAGCAGTAACCATGGACAGGATTGATAGACTGGATGGTCAATACTGACATTTAATAACTAGGCTATTTTACAAATCGCATCATTTCTATCACACTAGCCTACTGTAACATTGTATTTGGCTACATTTGAAACTTTCTGACTTTGCAGTTTGGCTACAACAATGTAACAACTTAAACACTGTGCCATGGGAAAATAATAGCATAGGCTGTCTATTGGCTCCTGTCCCATATGGTAAATGTTTCTATGTATTATTCGGTGTATTGATGGCATAGCCTATGGTTTATTGCTGTAACCACAGCCTATAGGCCTATCAAGTTGTGGGTAGCCTGTAGCGTACTATGGCTAGTGAAAATATAACTTGTAACTGCTGTTGACAGACAGACGGACAGACCATCATCAGACAGACAGATCAAGACAGCGAGATCATAAGTCAGACAGGCAGACCAAATATCAGGCAGACGTCCAACCATCAGACAGGCAGGCAGATACACGCACGCACGCACACACACAGATAGGCTACAGCAGGAATACAGGCTAAAATTGCCAGAGCAGATAGGCTAAACGTTTTTTCCGCGTTATCAGTTGTACTAAAGATTGAATCGTATTTTATGCTTTTTTTGTGGCGGCGGCACCGAAGAAATAACTGCCCGCTAAACCTCTGGAGGGAGCCTGCGCAACACACACCGACCGAACCTGAGTGTGTGTGCCGCCATGGTAACTTACGTCACACCCCGAGCACGGATGTGTGTGTTTTGAGTGTGTGTGTGTGTCTCCGTGGAGTGAGACTGTGTAGATAGATGTTCGAAAGGAGTGAGAGATAGCCTGGAAGTGGACGGACATGCACAAGATTCGAAGAGAGTCACAACAGACAGTTCGCTATCCGATTCCTGCACGATTCACAAAGGTAGAGTCAATTTGTGTATTTGTTATTTATTGCACAGACTTTTCGCCGGAGTTGTTCGATGCCACGAATTGGACTCGAGGTGGCAGAGATCCTCGGGATGGACTCCCGCTTTTCCTCGCGCTGGCGTGGGAAATCACGCGCCATTGAGGGTTGATGTTGTGCATGCGCCTTGGTAGCCTGTGTGCATGGTCGATGCTAGGCTACATTGCGTGGCTTCGGCGGCCTCCATTTGCGAATTTATGTGCACGCTCGAAGATTATTTCGAGGCCTTTTGTTTCGACGACGGCACGCAACAGTTGGAGTTTGCTCTGTTATTATTGCTCTCCAAACAGCGCAACACGCCATACGGCGGCGGAAGGTAGGCGTCAGTGAATGTCCAACTTTTTAACTTGCTGGCTAAATATCTGGAGGCCTACAACAAGGCTTGGATGGGGAGGACGAGGGGTGTTGTCAAGCAACTTTTATACTCGACACTGGCATGTGTTTTTGAAGAAATACACGATTTAAAGCTCATGGGAAATAATAATGGTTTGATAGTTGAGATGGAAATATTATTTGGAATAACCATATTTAACAAATAATAACGGTAACACCTCCAATAAGCACTTCTATAGGCTACATGAAAGGAAGTCGTGGTATTTGTATTGTTTCTGAACTGAAATTGGCAAGGACATTCCAGTTAATGTCATAATTGCATTTTAACCTGCACAGGGAAAATATTGTTGTAACGTTAGCCTAAACGTTTAGCTAGGCTAATTTAACCTAATCAGCTTAGATAACGTTTTGTAATATAGGCCTAGCATCTTTGTAACTTAAGCTAGTAACCAGGCTAATCAATTTAGTTCCATACCGGTGGTTTAGGACCCAACTCAAGACTGTGTTATCCATCTGAACTAAAGCCTATGGCAACTTCCCAATGAAGAGAGCATAGTGAGCTGACCAACCTCATCTGCTACACTTGAATGACACATTGCATGAATATAATGCCATTGTTCAAGAAAATTCCTAAGACAACTACGAGTTGATAAACAGAAAATGGATGTAACGTGTGGTGTCGGATAAAGTACAAGCTTTAGGAATCAGCCTACTGCTTTTGGGTGACACTAAACTTCACAAGATAGCAGACAGAGTGGATATGAAATAAAGGTCACACATCTGAAAACAATGTATTTTTGATAAATTCAAATCTTATTTTATCTCCATGTTTTTCTTACAATTTTCACAACTTATATATTATGCTGTAATAATTAATTTAGACATGTCCTTACATGTTGTTAGTTGGTTCACTATCTGGCCATTGACATGAGACATTTTTCTAACTTAATTTTTTCATTATTCCAGGATGTCAACTGAAAATAACCATAGTTCAACTTGAGGTGCTTTTTTTTTTTTAAGTGAAGAAGAATAGTATACAACGTTTACTCTGTCCCATCTATGGAGGACCCTACTGTAATGGAGGGGAGGGTAGAGGACTCGGCCATTACTACCTCTGTCACCACATCAATCCCATTTGACAGCGTCACCATGGAGCCAGGCCTGGCCAATGAGGGTGGGGTGGAGGACCAAGCTGTAGCCATGACAGACAAGGATGCAAGCTTAACCAGCATAGCCATGGCTTCATCCACTGACACCATAACAAACACTGAAGTCAACCTAGCTATGGCATCATCCACACACAGTGAAGCGAACTTAGCAATAGCTTTATCCACTGATGCCGTTACAAACAAAGAAGCAAGTGGAACCATACCCGTACCCATGGATAGTGGGAAAAACTCTGATGCTAAGCCAGCTAACCCACCCATAGCATCAGCATCTTTATCACCAGCTGCCACCATGACAAACAGTGGTGCCAACCCAGCCCTCCCCTCACCATTTTCATCATCTGCTGCCAGTGGCCCAGCCTCCGGAGGCCTGCAGCCCGAGGAGGGAGGCCTCTCAGCGATAAGCTTGTGTGGTAGTGTGGGGGTCACTCTGGAGAACAGCAATGTCTGGAGGGAGTTCCACTGCTGTGGAACCGAGATGATCCTCACCAAACAGGGCCGGCGCATGTTTCCCTACTGCCGCTACCGCCTGACGGGTTTGGAACCAACACGTCGTTACTGCCTGGTCCTGTCAATCACCCCCGTCGACACATACCGCCATCGCTGGAACCTGAAGGAGTGGGAACCCAGTGGTCCTGGAGAACCACACACCCAGGCCTCATGCCGACTCTTTCCCCACCAGGACTCATCAGCCCTGGGGAAGGTCTGGATGGCCAGCCTGGTCTCCTTCTATAAACTCAAACTGACTAACCACTGCCTGGACCAGGAGGGACATGTGTTGCTGCACTCCATGCACCGCTACAGGCCCAGTTTACACGTGATCCCCGTCGCAGATGGAGACGACCTTGGCTTTGACCCTAAGCTGCTTGACCTCCAGCTCCTTGGCCCGGAGGTCATGACCTTCACGTTCCCGCAGACCGAGTTCTATGCAGTGACATCGTACCAGAACACCAGGATCACCCAGCTGAAGATTGATTATAACCCCTTTGCTAAGGGCTTCCGGGAGGACAGCGGCAGCCCGCGCCTCGCAAAGCCCAGGCCGGAGCACCCTCAGGCGGGGAAGGGAGATATCCGCTCCCCTGGTCGTAGCTCTGCTAGGTCTAATGGTGGTGAGGGGACTGAGCATGTTGTGACTGTAAACGATGTTGTGGCTGATATCAGGTGAGTGAAGCTTTCTGTTATCGTGTTGTACTATAATTCCGGTGTTTTCCTTACAATTCACTGAATGTTATGTTTTACTGTTGCTATTCAGTTTTCCATTTGTTCTTGATACACAGCTAATATTTTTTCCCATCTGCACCCCCCATTGTCTTGTAGCATGAAGAAACGTTCTCTCCCTACAACTCACCCTGTGGGGGCTGAAGTCTCAGGGAAGTTAAGGAAAGTAGCTCCTGGTACAGCAGATTCAGACGCCAATCAGACTGATGTGTCTGCCAGTGAAGAGGGGATGGATCTGGACTACAGTGATAGTGACCACGTCTTCCACAGGCAGTACCTCCGAGCCCAGCTAGCCCTGCCCTCAGGAGCCTCCAGGCCAGAGAACAGCCCGGGGGCTGGGGGGGAGAGACTGGGTGCTGGGATGGACCCCTCCATACAGGCCAGCCTGACTGCTAAC
This sequence comes from Salmo trutta, assembly GCF_901001165.1. Taxonomy (NCBI): domain Eukaryota; kingdom Metazoa; phylum Chordata; class Actinopteri; order Salmoniformes; family Salmonidae; genus Salmo; species Salmo trutta. The sequence continues at coordinate 16,473,772 of NC_042957.1, forward strand.
CCTCAGAATACTACACAGTCTACTGTGTTACACACCAACAGCTGTTCAAAGCCTTTAAAACCTTCCACTGTAGAACCAATGGAGTCTGAGGTTCCGTCTTCACAGAAGGTTCTGCTTGTAGAACCAACAATGACCGCACCCATTTCGCTTAGAGAAACTCAGAAGGACAAGGCTGCGAGCTTAACCCCTAAAACATCCAAACCTCAAAAGATTGCACCCAAGCCTTCTCCTACCCCCTCACCTCTGACCCCCACCGCGTCCCCTTTTGCTGTCCCTAAGCCATGGAAGAAGGGGCGTAAATCGGGGGGCAATCGGTGGGGCAGTGTCGGAAAAGTCTCTAAGGGTACTAAGGCGGCGCCAGCGGCTGTCACTGCAGCTAGCAGCCCGATACCTGTTGCTATGCAACCGGAACTGGATGACGTGGAGGGTCTACTTTTTGTGTCCTTCACTTCCAAGGTAAAACACGACACTTGTGTGCGGTCAGAGTTATGGGAAATAGGAATTTCAGACATCCGGAAATGTTAATTTAGAAACCCCAGAGTCGGAAATATAGGAGGGAAACTTTGTTTAACTTTTCTGAAGGTGCAGACCGTATTGACATGGTCATCTCTTCCTCTGTGTCACAGGAAGCTCTTGGTGTCCATGTGGAGGACATGCCATCCAATAACACATCACCAGTCACTCAGGAACAGCCAGAGAGAACTGGTGAGGGGGAGCGAAGAAGTTCTATTCTACTGGGGTTGTCAATTACAGTGTACTTGGCAACAAGACCTGCTGGAGAACTAGAACAACACCCACTACTGTTTTCACTGATTGGCATTCACAATACAGCATGCATTTCTGAAAGTCTCCAATAATGATGACACTCTGGTCTATTCTATTATTTTCTAACCTGTGTGTGTGTGTGTGCGCAGTACTGGAGAGTGTTGAGGAGAAGATTGCAGGTCTACAGACTATCTTACTGCAAGACCTGAACACACTCAAACACAGACAGGTCATCCACCCTGTCCTACAGGAGGGTGAGTGGACAAAACACACTCATGCATGCACTCTCTGTATTTCTCTCTCTTCCTCCATCTCTCACCACACAAACCTACCAGTCTCTGCCCTAAGAGAGTTAGATATTTCACAGTAATGTTCACCATTGATCACCCTAATGTGTGTGTTATTCCCCCTACCGATAGTTGGGCTGAAGTTGAGCTCCCTGGACCCAGGCCTGGCCATCGATCTCCAGTATCTGGGGGTGAGTCTACCGCTGTCTCCGCCTGTGTTCGCTGGGCTGGGCAACGCTACCTCCACTGGTGAGTCACACTTAAGTGATGGGTAATTTACTAGCAATGTAGGCCACATACAGTAGCAATAAGACCTGCAAAACAGCAGTGAGATTACAGGTTGTTTCTAGAAATGGTTGAAACTCATATCTCAAAGCTCTCCAGTGATCATTATATGGGACACCAACACAATACGTATTATTTACTTTCACTGTTATTATTGGTTTTTGAGTAGAGCCATAGGTAGAGGCCGTAGGGACGTGGCCGTGGCGGCCGTAGGGACGCATTAAGGAGTGCGATCGACTGGTCAGTCTTCAAGGCGTTCCTAGTCAGTCATCAAACATTTCTGTAGAATAGCCAGGGACGCGGCCGTGGTTGCCAACAAGGGGATGTATTAATAAACATGTTATTATTTCCTGATTGAGAAATGTGACTGCCTAGCCTAGTATTAAATGAATTGCACTTGAAAGATGATAGCGCTTTTTCAATTGCATGGCTCAGCTAGTTTAATACATCAGAGTCACTGAGCACTTCATAGCCAGTTTACTGTCATCATCCACATTGAACCCCCTCGTCAGTCAGGCAGATAATAAGGCAAGGCAATTATGGGATTTACACCAACTTAAACACTCAGAATTAGCCCTAGTAATGTGACTCCCACCACTGTGGTAGAATGGGGGAGTGTTAATGGGTGAGGTTATTGTTTGATCTGAGGATAACCCACAAGCCCCAATCCTGTCAGTATTTGCAGATCTGGATGGACTGGATAAGAGCAATATAATGATGCCTCTACTTAGTCTCCAAACACCAGAGAGGTAGAGGCTAGGTGAAGGGTCTAGAGGTTGATTTGGAATTGGGCCTGTATCTCTTGTCTAACAGCCTTGTCTCTTCGCTGTGCAGATGGAAGCAGGTCCTTTGTCTCCAGGACGGGGAAGACCAGTGACCTGACCAAGATCAAGGGCTGGAGGGACAAGTTCACCAGGACCAAAGAGACCTCTAAGAACCCCAACCGTTCGGCCTTCTGCAGCGAAATGCTCGACCAATACCTGGAGAGCGAGGCCCAGCGAATCAGCGACCGCGCTGCTGCCTTCTCCCACAACCCCCTGGGCTCCGTGGCCTATCAGCTGCCTGTGACCAGCACCAGCTACGTGCGGACCCTCGACAGCGTTCTGAAGACACGTGCTCCCCCGCCCCCCGCCTTCTGTAGACCCTGCCCCCTCTCTCGAAAACCCCTCCTCTACGCAGCTCTAAAGAAACCCCCTCCACCTATCAACAACCACAGGACCCCTCCTAAAGCAGCCAAACCCAAACCCACACCAGCACAGGGCAAACAGCACCAGATAACACCAGCCCAGGGCAAAGCCAGATCTGCCTCTGTGCTACGGCCCATCCAGGTCACCAACAGTAACAAAACTACTGCTGCTAAAGCTACAGCTGGGGTTAAAGTCACCAGCCCTCCTACTGCTGCTAAAGCTACAGCTGGGGTTAAAGTCACCAGCCCTCCTACTGCCCAACGGTAAGGACATTCCACTAAAGACATGCTATACCCATGCCAAATCATATAGTTTACGCATCTATATTTGTTGTGGTCCCAAAGCAATATGAAATGGGTCTGATATGACAGTAATGTCAATTGTATTCATAGTTTGGATGTTATGTAGATATTTGGGATTGAGCCTGTCTAATGCAAGCCTACAACAAGTTTCCTTTTTTACCCTAAAATGGACAATAAAGCCTTTCATTAAACATTTTCCTCGTACCTCCAGGTCTCCTCCAGGTCAGGGGGCAGTGAGGAGGGATTCCAGCCCAGGGAGAGGCCTCTCCAGCGGGTTGACTGGCCTCTCTAAGAACCAGCTCAGACTGGTTGGTCTCTCTAAGATCCAGCTGAGAATGATGGAGATGGAAGATGCCACCTTCTACCAAGGACATGATAGAACACACATCACTACTGAGAGGGTGGAGAGAGCCCTGATGGCACTGCTCACTGCGCAGGTAGGACTTAGATTACACACACACACACACACACACACACAATGCTCACACACATGTTCTGATGGTCTCTCTCCTCATTGTCTGTGCCCTCCAGGGTCTCCCTAAGAGCCGTGCCCCCCAGGCCAGTCCAGTGGACAGGCCAGAGTGTGGTTCTGAGTTCTGCAGGCTGGGCTGTGTGTGTTCCAGCCTGGCCCGGGTGTCCAGGGGTCCGCTCCACTGTTACAGGCCTGACTGTATGCTGGGCTGCTCCTGCTTTAAACGCAGGATCACCAAACAGACCACAGCAGCAGAGAACGGCCAGCACCAGACACTGCCTGTTTACAGTAAGTTCATACCCAGGGTGCATTTGGGGACTTGTGAGAGTTGTATTATATTCTCTATTGACCAAATGAATGACACATTGCACATCAGCCTGAACAAGTTAATGAAAGTGTCTTCTCCTCTCCCTGCTCAGCTGTGTCTAACGTGGAGCATGAGGTCCAGCCCAATCGAGGCGTCCGTGTCTCTACCCTGTGGGACTGCACCTCAGGGGTGGACCCCGAACCCCTCTTCAGCCCGAAACCTGCCCCCAACATACCCATCAAGCCTCTAACCAGGATCTACAACCCTGGTCCCAAGCGCTACGTACCTCGTCTCACCCCCGAGGTAAATTCCTCTGTCATAGTATACTGTGGGCCCTGGTAGTGCATTATGCAGGGAATGGGGGAACATTTGGGACACATCCTAAGGTGTCAAACTACCACCCTAAATTACTCAACTGTAGTGATATGATGGAAACCTTGATTTGACAAAGTTGTATATGAAAAAGTTATGAGGGATTGTGTGTGTGTGCAGCTGCGAGAGGAGGACAAGGACCCAGTCTACAAGTACTTTGAGAGTATGATGACGTGTGCCCGTGTCAGAGAGTTTAACAGTAAACCGCCGCCCCAGGTGCTGCCACCACAGGTCCACCTCTTTAAGGACAGTAACCGTTCCATCATCCCCAGCAGCAGAAAGGTCAGGCACAGGACACACACACACTAAATATTTATTGTCTTTGTAGATGCATTAAGGAGTGCGATCGACTGGTCAGTCTTCAAGGCGTTCCTAGTCAGTCATCGAACATTTCTGTGGAAAAGCCAGTGATAAAGCCTTGTGCTCCTATAATTTGTTTTTCTGTCTTGCGCTGTTGGCCGTAGGTGAACTTGATTCAGAAGCCCTGCGTGCTGGGTAGGCAAAGTGTTCCCATTGTGAACCATTTTAATTTGTCTGAAGGGACAAACTCCGCCTACCCGGCGGACCAGGAGCGCTGTGACTAAATCAAGTGTCCCTACTGTCCTGGCCAATCAGATGGCTCAAATCATCACGCCTACAGCTTCCATGACCCCACACCGAAGTTTGATACTAGCCTACGTGAGATTTCAGAACTTTTAAAACCATGACCAGAGAGAGACTGTCAGAGAATACAGCAAAGAGCTGATGTTTTTATGAGTGAGTTAATGTTTTTATACAGCACTGTCAATGCTGTTTTGATTCAACACTATTACAAAACATAAAACACACTTCTCCCTACTTCTACTCGCGCTGCAGCCAAGTGTATCGAAAGGCCTGCGTTTTTATTAATAGCAGCTCGTCGTGTCTATTTAAATATCAAGGAATATTTCACTTTCTCTGGTCATAGGAACAACATGAATTTGTACATGAGGCAGATGCGGTGAGGCTCGATCATCAGGTGGAAGACTGTGTCCCCTCTGGTCAGTCTCACTGGAGGAAAGGGGAGAGCAGGGACCGTGAGAGACGGACCCTCTGCTGCTCTCTCTCTACCTCCACTGAGACTGACCATCAGATGCAGGTAACGTCAGCCCAGTAAAATAAAAAAGCTTATTATTTAAATTTATGCTCCGCTGTGCCTCACCAACTGATCTATATTGTTATCAAAGCTTGCGTTTTCAAATATATTATGGTTTGAGAAGAACAATATTGGCAGGCCAGGCATATAGCCAATGTGCTGTGATAATGTATTAGGCCTACTGCACAAACCTCATTCCTACCTAAGTGTTTTATTAGGTTAATGTTGCATAGGCTTACATTTTTTAAAGTCATGTATGAAATCAATTCTGAGTGGTAGATCTCGGGTTGCCTTTTGACTGCGAAAATGATCTTGAAAAGGTTGGCGATCACTGATTTAGGAAGTTAATCCAGCCACTAAGGGCAGACAAACATTTTACAATGGCTATGGAAGAGGAGTAACCAAGCTAGTCTGAGTCCCTCTCAGTCAATGTCATTTCTAAATGTTCTTGTCTTTGCAGAAAATGATCGCTGCCATCCTCTCACCTCCAAATAAACCAGGTAAGATGGAATCACTGCTCACCACGGTTCTTAAGAGGCCGTTCAAGATGTTATGTTTTAATCTGTTTACCCCTAAACCGTTAACCTGGGACATCTGACCTTTCCCCCTGTAGTAGTACGAGTGAAAAGTCCCTCCACCCAGGCCAAGAAGCCTAAAGTTCCTGAGCCCACTAGGCAGCTGGAGATCCAGTCAGAGTGTAACTGGGACCAGCACCGGAAACTGGTCCTGGGGGTTCTGTGTCGACGCATGACCCAGAACCGTCTGTCCGAACCCTTCAACATTGGCCCCTACCACGTCCGCCTACTCTCAAACACACACAAACGCAAGGCTGAGAGCACCATCATCATATTCAAGGTAGGGGGATAATAACCATTTAGAATAAAGCAATAAACATGCCATTTCCGTTCCTGTCTTAAAGAAGCAGTTATTTGGACCAACTCATGCTGTCATGCATAATGTTCAGAATTGCTCCGTGTTTCAGATTTAAAATGCATAACTTGATCAGTGACAAATGGTCATGAGTGTGATTTATTATCATCCACTTCCTTACTTCAAGGTCTGCATCAGTAAGGCTGAAGACGGTGATACCGATGATAGTGATGAATCCGATAGTGAAGTCACAGACAACAGTAGTGATGAAGATGAGGAGGAAGAGGGCATCCCTAAGCCTGAGGAGCTGGAGATGCAGGTCGGAGTGACTCCCTTCCTGACAGGAGTAGTGCCAGCAGGCAGACTGAAAGCCAGGAAGAAACAACCAGCCTGCCCTGCTGTAGGACTCATCCAGGTATTTTATTAGGTTCACTTTACCTCCATTTTGGACATTTTTCTAATCCATTTTTGAAAAGAGACCTAGCCATAAAGTTTTTTAGATTTTTTTTTAGGAGCTCCGAGTTATTTCTAATTTAACAATTGTACCTAGATTTTGTGAAAAGCTCTATCCTCCACAGAGAACCTGTTCTTTTATGTTCATCTGTTTTGCCTATATTATCTCCATTCTTTCTCTTCCTCCCCAGGTGAACGGTAAATCCTACTCCCAGGCCAGACTGCTGCTGGGGCAGATGGGAGCTCTGCACCCGGCCAATCGGCTAGCTGCGTTCGTCACCGGCAGGTTGCGCTCTGTAGCCAAAGCCCCTCAGAAGGCCTCTCAAAAGCCTCTAAACTGCATCCCCAGGGCGAAGAAAACACCTGTGGGTGCTGGGCACTTGAAGCCCGCAGTCACTGCTGTTGCTCCTCAAGGCAGTAGTAGTGTTACAGCTAAGGCTAAGAAAGTAGCTTTGGCCCAGAAAGTATCCCAGACCCCAGCAGGTAAGATCCTTTCACTGCTCCTCAATAGAGGCTTGAAGTAGAAGTTATCAACTTAACCTTACTGCAACACTTGCACATTTTGTTGTACTGTATTAATTATGATGTAATTAGACAGTTGAGTAACCGAAGCCTGATGGTTCAAGGATGGCGATAGTTCTGTATTCTCTCAGAAAAGGCCTCTCTTTCTTACACTGTCACTGCGGTCTGTTTCCAGGGAAGAACAGGCTTCCTCCGTACAGACCACCATGGTCCCTAAGTGTCACCAAATCTAAAGGCAAAACCTCCACCAGTCAAACCACCACAGACCCTAAAGACCCAGTCGGCTCTCCCCTGCTCCTGGTACCCATGGCCCCTCCTCCTGCCCCAGGCACCTCCCAAGGCTCGCCCCCTGGTGTATCGCCCCCTGGTGTATCGCCCCCTGGTGTATCGCCCCCTGCTGGAAAGATGCTACTACAGACAGTCTCTTCCTCCCAGGGCTGTAAAATGTATCGTCAGCCCAACGGACAGTTGATCAAGCTGGTACCTTTGAATCGTATACGTCACATAAAGGCCAAGAATCAAGACAAGCCCACTCGTGAGTTTTTATTTTATTTGACCTTTATTTAACTAGGCAAGTCACTTAATAACCTCTTGGGGCTATGTGGGACGCTAGCGTGCCCCCCGTGGAGCACCCTATCAACAGCAGGTGCATTTCAAGAGCGGCAAATTTGAAACCAAATAAATGTCAAAATTCAAATTTTTCAAACATACAACTATCTTACACCCTTTGAAAGATAAACATCTCCTTAATCTAACCACGTTGTCCGATTTCAAAAAGGTTTTACGGCGAAAGCATAAAGTTAGATTATGTTAGGAGAGTACATTGACAATAGCTGTGTGTAATGTTTTGTCAATTCAAAGACAGGCGTCACCAAAACCATAAAATCAGCTAAAATTATGCACTAACCTTTGACAATCTCCATCAGATGACACTCCTAGGACATTATGTTAGACAATACATGCATTTTTAGTTCTATCAAGTTCATATTTATATCCAAAAACAGCGTTTTACTATGGCGTTGATGTTCAGGAAATCGTTTCCCTCCAATAACTGGCAGTCAAGTCAGCACAACAAATTAAATAATTAATATTAGAAAACATTGGTAAAATATTATATTGTCATTCAAAGAATTATAGATTTACATCTCTTGAACGCAATCGACTTGCCAGATTTAAAATTAACCTTACTGGGAAATCACACTTTGCAATAATCTGAGCACTGCGCCAGAAAAATACGCTTTGCGATACAGACTAACCGCCATGTTGGAGAGATCTAAAATAGAAAATACTATGTAAATAATCCATTACCTTTGATTTTTTTCATCAGATGTCACTTCCAGGAATCCCAGGTCCATAACGAATGTAGTTTTGTTCAAAAAAGCTCATTTATGTCCAAAAAGCTCTGTGTTGTTAGCACATGATCTAAGCCCGCCGGACTTCACTTCATGAACGAGGGGAAAAAATATATTTACGTTCGTTCAAACATGTCAAACGTTGTATAGCATAAATCATTAGTGCCTTTTTTAACCAGAACATGAATAAAATTCAAGGCGGACGATTGCGTTCTCTTTTAAAACGTATTGGAACGAGAGTACCCAACATGAACTCGCACGCCAGAGTCTAATCGGCCATCACCGTTCCATGGCTCTTGTTCGGTCAGATCTCACAGTAGAAGACTCAAAACACTTTGTAAAGGCTGGTGACATCTAGTGGAAGCAATAGGAAGTGCCAAAACATTAATAAGCCCCTGTGTGTTTCAATGGCATAGGCTTAAAGGTAATTCAACACATCAGGTATCCACTTCCTGTCAGAATCTGTCTCAGGGTTTTGCCTGCCAAATGAGTTCTGTTATACTCACAGACACCATTCAAACAGTTTTAGAAACTTTAGGGTGTTTTCTATCCATATATAATAAGTATATGCATATTCTAGTTACTGGGTAGGATTAGTAACCAGATTAAATCGGGTACGTTTTTTTATCCAGCCGTGAAAATACTAGCCCCAACAGGTTAAAGCCCCCTAGCCCCAACAGGTTAAAGACATTCTTATTTTCAATGATGGCCTACCAGGGAACAGTGGGTTAACTGCCTTGTTCAGGGGCAGAACGACAGATTTATACCTTGTCAGCTCGGGGATTTGAACTTGCAACCTTTCGGTTACTAGTCCAACGCTGTAACCACTAGGCTACGCTGCCGCCCAAAAGTTCATGAGTTCATTTAATGATGAATGTACACACGCACAACCACATCCTCAACACTAATGTCTTGTGTTGTCCCAACAGGTTTTGCTACCAAGCCGTCCACTCCCAAGACATTCCCACCTCCCCCCCCTCTCACCTCCATCCACCCCCCTCGCAGCCCCCCTCCCCACGCTCCCCTCATCAAATTCATCATGGGCCAGTTGGGTGCCATCACCCCATCCCAGACCTCTTCCTCTTCCTCCCCCTTGTCTCTCACTGTCTCCTCCTCCCTGAAGACCCCCAGCTTCCTGGGCCAGACTGGGACCTACTCCTTCAGGATCTGTCCTCCGACTGCAGGGGACCAGGGCTCTAGGGGTCCAGGCCAGGGCACCGTGGGAGGTCCAGCTGGAGTGTCCCTGCCTGGGGGCTTCACCCTCATCCAGCTCCCTAAGCCTGGAGGTACTGGAGGAGGTGCTCCCCGGCTACCTGAACTAATCAGAACCACAGCCGTGGGTTCTGCTGGACCTGGAGTGGTAAAGGCACAGAAGAACCCAAGAGGAACCTCTTCTTCCTCTCCCTTGCATCTGGCATTGACACCAGTTAAAACCGACGACCACTCCTACACCCCAGGGTTAAATACCAATACATCTGACTCCAGATCAGCTCTAGCCCAGAAAAAGCAGAGTTTGATTCAGTCAAAGGACCTTAAATCTGACTGTAGATCAGCCAAAGCCAACACCTCTTGTCCCGTGGAGCCCAATGAGCTGACCTGTGATGAGCAGATGCTGTCGGACGAGAGTGATGCAGAGAGAGGGGAGGTGGGGGAGGGCTCGGGACTATGGAGCCCAGAATCATGGAAGAAAGACACTGAACTCAGTCGGTTTACCACTCTAAGAATGCATGAGAACGGACATCCTGATTTTAAGGTCGAGGACTCTGATTCGGACAACTCGGAAGACTCCTCGGATGACTCGGATTCCGACAGTGATGAATATGCCAATGTAAGCGAGCTTAATCTTTGATGGTTTGATTTTAGTATTTTTTTTATTCTGTGTGTAAATGTTCAGTGTAGTTGCACTTGGTTGGGTTGTGGTGTAGTGTTTTGTAAAGCCAGATTGTTGTCTCTCACCCCAGGAGGACGAGGAGGAAGCAGTGGACATTGAGACGGTGGAGGAGAGGAGACAGGGAATCACCATCGCTCAGATGAGGGCCGCTGTCAAACACACACAGTAAGACTGGAGTGTGTGTGTGTAGGCTATTTAGCTGTATGATTTTTTGTGATACTGTCTCAAGGAAGCTGGGGTTAATAAAATGTGTATTTTTTTCCTAACAGAAAAACCAATCAGGATGGGGAAACGGCACTAAAACCAAAAGAAAAGGTAAGACTTCTCCCATCTGTCCATTATAACTGCAGAGCAACATCTTGTTTTGTAGTATTCTTAGGCCCTCTTACGGAGCTGTCTAGTTAAGGTCTTAGCTCTCATGTATTGTTTAAAAGGGAATGAAAGTACTAGGCTTTAGAACACCAGCTAACTGGAATTGTAAACTGGCATTGTTGCATCACTGGCAGGATTTTCCAAAAATGGCTGAATCCCAAAAGTGTCTGAAAGACCATGAACACTGCGTGTGTTAATGAGCAAAATTTACTGGTTTCCAACCATAAATTAAAACATCACAGCAACGGCGGCTGAATGTCTGGGGCGGAAGTTGGTTGAAGTTGTCAACAAAGCAGCATGACAGAAAATATGATGCCAAGTTTTCGAACTACTGATTGTTTCTTTAAGATATGTAAAGCGATCTGTACATTTTTCAAATCACATTTTATTGGTCACATACACATGGTGAGCAGATGTTAATGTGAGTGTAGCGAAATGCTTGTGCTTCTAGTTCCGACCATGCAGTAATATCTATCTAACAAGTAATATAACCTAACAATTTCACAACAACTACCTTTTACACACAAGTGTAAAGGAATGAAAAATAATATGTACATATAAATATATGGATGGCCGAACGGCATAGGCAAGATGCAGTAGATGGTATAGAGTACAGTATATACATATGAGATGATTAATGTAGGGTATGTAAACATTATATAAAGTGGCATTGTTTAAAGTGGCTAGTGATACATTACATCAAGATGGCAAGATGCAGTAGATGGTATAGAGTACAGTATATACATATGAGATGAGTAATGTAGGGTATGTAAACATTTATATAAAGTGGCATTGTTTAAAGTGACAAGTGATACATTTATTACATTACATTTTTTATTATTAAGTGGCTAGAGATTTGAGTCAGTATGTTGGCAGCAGCCACTCAATGTTAGTGATGGCTGTTTAACAGTCGGATGGCCTTGAGACTGAAAAACAGCTTCTGTCTCTCGGTCCCCGATTTGATGCACCTGTACTGACTAGAGGTCTACCAATTAGGATTTTTCAACGCCGATACCGATTATTGGAGGACCAGAAAAAGCCGATACCGATTAATCGGCCGACTTTTTAAAAATGTATTTGTAATAATGACAATTACAACAATACTGAATGAACACTTATTTTAACTTAATATAATACATCAATAAAATCAATTTAGTCTCAAATAAATAATGAAACATGTTCAATTTGGTTTAAATAATGCAAAAACAAAGTGTTGGAGAAGAAAGTAAAAGTGCAATATGTGCCATGTAAGAAAGCTAACGTTTAAGTGCCTTGCTCAGAACATGAGAACATATGAAAGCTGGTGGTTCCTTTTAACATGAGTCTTCAATATTCCCAGGTAAGAAGTTTCATATACCTTTGACTATTGGATGTTCTTATAGGCACTTTAGTATTGCCAGTGTAACAGTATAGCTTCCGTCCCTCTCCTCGCTCCTACCTGGGCTCGAACCAGGAACACATCGACAACAGCCACCCTCGAAGCAGCGTTACCCATGCAGATCAAGGGGAACAACTACTCCAAGTCTCAGAGCGAGTGACGTTTGAAACGCTATTAGCGCGCACCCGCTAACTAGCTAGCCATTTCACATCGGTTACACCTGCCTAATCTCTGTGGTTGATAGGCTTGAAGGTGTGGGTAGAATTTATGTAATGTTCCAACAGGAATCTGTTCCAAAAAACGTAAAGTAAAAGGTTGCCAACCAACAACGCATACAAAGTAGCAACGCATACAAACCTAGCTAACTAGCTGCCGAATAGGCATCAACTCACCACGTAGCTTATTCTTAATGTTTGTCCATAGGCAACCAGAGAGAGGACAGACATTTTTCGGAATAAACGTTGATGAGTGAAAAACGCAATGAAATAGACCACTCCCTACCCGGTATCTTATTCTGCCGCTATATGACTTTGTATGCGTTGTTTTTTTGGCAACCTTGTTATTTACGAAGTTTTTGGAATAGATTCCTGTTGGAATGTTCCATAAATTATACCCACCCGGCTTGAAGTCATAAACAGCTTGAAGCACAGCGAAGAGCTGCCGGCAAAACGCACGAAAGTGCTGTTTGAATGAATGCTTATGAGCCTGCTGCTGCCTACCATCGCTCAGTCAGACTGCTCTATCAAATATCAAATCATAGACTTAATTATAATATAATAACACACAGAAATACGAGCCTTGGGTCATTAATATGGTCGAATCCGGAAATTATCATCTTAAACAAAACGTTTTTTTCTTTCAGTGAAATATGGAACCGTTCCGTATTTTATCTTAACGGGTGGCATCCCTAAGTCTAAATATTCCTGTTACTTTGCACAACCTTCAATGTTATGTCAAAATTACGTAAAATTCTGGCAAATTAGTTTGCAACGAGCCAGGCGGCCCAAACTGTTGCATATACCCTGACTCTGCGTGCAATGAACGCTAGAGATGTGACACAATTTCATGTTAGCAGGCAATATTAACTAAATATGCAGGTTTTAAAAATATATACTTGTGTATTGATTTTAAAGAAAGGCATTGATGTTTATGGTTAGGTACATTGGTGCAACGACAGTGCTTTTTTCGCAAATGCGCTTGTTAAATCAACACCCGTTTGTCGAAGTAGGCTGTGATTCAATGATAAATTAACAGGCACCGCATCGAGTATATGCAACGCAGGACACGCTAGATAACTACACATGGTTGATGATATTACTAGTTTAACTAGTGATTATGTTAAGATTGATAGTTTTTTTATAAGATAAGTTTAATGCTAGCTAGCAACTTACCTTGGCTTCTTGCTGCCCTCGCGTAACAGGTAGTCAGCCTGCCATGCAGGCTCCTCGTGGAGTGCAATGTAAGGCAGGTGGTTAGAGCGTTGGACTAGTAACCGGAAGGTTGCAAAAACAAATCCACGAATCCCCCCTGAACAAGGCAGTTAACTTCTTGGGGCTATGTGGGACGTTAGCGTGCCACCCGTGGCGCACCCTATCAACAGCAGGTGCATTTCAAGAGCGGCAAATTTGAAACCAAATAAATGTCAAAATTCAAATTTCTCAAACATACAACTAACTTACAGCCTTTGAAAGATAAACATCTTCTTAATCTAACCACGTTGTCCGATTTCAAAAAGGTTTTACGGGGAAAGCATAAAGCTATGTTAGGAGAGTACATTGATAATAGCTGTGTGTAATGCATTGTCGATTCAAAGACAGGCGTCACCAAAACCATAAAATCAGCTAAAATTATGCACTAACCTTTTACAATCTCCATCAGATGACACTCCTAGGACATTATGTTAGACAATGCATGCATTTTTAGTTCTATCAAGTTCATATTTATATCTAAAAACAGCGTTTTACTATGGCGTTGATGTTCAGGAAATCGTTTCCCTCCAATACCGGCAGTCAAGTCATGACAACAAAATAATTAATTAATATTAGAAAACATTGGTAAAATATTATATTGTCATTCAAAGAATTATAGATTTACATCTCTTGAACGCAATGGACTTGCCAGATTTAAAATTAACCTTACTGGGAAATCACACTTTGCAATAATCTGAGCACTGCGCCCAGAAAAATACGCATTGCGATACAGACTAACCGCCATGTTGGAGAGATCTAAAATCGAAAATACTATGTAAATAATCCATTACCTTTGATTCTCTTCATCAGATGTCACTTCCAAAGAATCCCAGGTCCATAACGAATGTAGTTTTGTTCAAAAAAGCTCATCATTTATGTCCAAAAACCTCCGTGTTGTTAGCACATGATCTAAGCCAGCCGGACTTCACTTCACATCACGAACGGAAAAAATATATTTATGTTCGTTCAAACATGTCAAACGTTGTATCGCATAAATCATTAGGGCCTTTTTTAACCAGAACATGAATAAAATTCAAGGCGGACCATTGGGTTCTCTTTTAAAACGTTTCGGAATGAGAGTACCCACCATCAACTCGCACGCAAGGTGTCTAATGGGCCATCACAGTTCCAAGGCTCTTATTCGGTCAGATCTCACTGTAGAAGACTCAAAACACTTTGTAAAGGCTGGTGACATCTTGTGGAAGCAATAGGAAGTGCCAAAACATTCCTCACCCCCTTTGTTTTTCAATGGTATAGGCTTAAAGTCAATTCAACACATCAGGTATCCACTTCCTGTCAGAATCTGTCTCAGGGTTTTGCCTGCCAAATGAGTTCTGTTATACTCACAGACACCATTCAAACAGTTTTTGAAACTTTAGGGTGTTTTCTATCCATATATAATAAGTATATGCATATTGTAGTTACTGGGTAGGATTAGTAACCAGATTAAATCGGGTACATTTTTTTATCCAGCCGTGAAAATACTGCCCCCTATACCCTAACAGGTTAACCCCTGTTCCTAGGCCGTCATTGAAAATAAGAATGTGTTCTTAATCTGACTTGCCTAGTTAAATAAAGGTGTAAAAAATATATATATTTTTTAATTAAAAAAAAAATCGGCAAATCGGTGGCCAAAAATACCGATTTGTTATGAAAACTTGAAATCGGCCCTAATTAATCGGCCATTCCGATTAATCGGTCGACCTCTAGTACTGACCTCGCCTTCTGGATGATAGCGGGGTGAACAGGCAGTGGCTCGGGTGGTTGTTGTCCTTGATGATATTTTTGGCCTTCCTGTGACATCGGGTGGTGTAGGTGTCCTGGAGGGCAGGTAGTTTGCCCCCGGTGATGCGTTTTGCAAACCTCACTACCCTCTGGAGTGCCTTACGGTTGTGGGCAGAGCAGTTGCCGTTTAACAGCATAAATACACCTGTTTCATTTTTGCATGTCGAAAACCGAATGACCAGTGCTGCACACCCTGCCACTGTTTTGAACAGATTAGATTCTACTATTTAGAATGAGCACCCAGCTCACAAAAGAATGTCAATGTCGAAGATTTTACTGAGTTAGTTCATATAAGGAAATCAGTCAATTGAAATATATTCATTAGGCCCTAATCTATGGATTTCACATGAATGGGAATACAGATATGCATCTGTTGGTCACAGAACTTTTTTATTAAAGTAGGGGCGTGGATCAGAAAACCAGTCAGTATCTTGTGTGACCACCATTTGCCTCATGCAGCGCAACACATCTCCTTCACATAGAGTTGATCAGGCTGTTGATTGTGGCCTGTGGAATGTTGTCCCACTCCTCTTCAATGGCTGTGCGAAGTTGCTGGATATTGGCGGGAACTGGAATAACCTGTCGTACACGTCAGCCCAGAGCATCCCAAACATGCTCAATGGGTGACATGTCTGGTGAGTATGCAGGCCATGGAAGAACTGGGACATTCTCAGCTTCCAGTAATTGTGTACAGATGTAGACATGGGACCTTGCATTATCATGCTGAAACATGAGGTGATGGCGGCAGATGAATGGCACGACAATGGGCCTCAGGATCTCGTCACGATATCTCTGTGCATTCAAATTTCCATCGATAAAATGCAAATGTGTTCGTTGGCCGTAGCTTATCCCTGCCCATACCATAACCCCACCGCCACCATGAGGCACTCTGTTCACAACGTTGACACCAGCAAACATCTCGCCCACATGGCGCCATACACGCTTTCAGCCTGGTATTGTTGAAAAGGGGATTGATATGTGAAGAGCACACTTCTCCAGTGTGCCAGTGACCATTGAAGGTGAGCATTTGCCCACTGAAGTCAGTTATAATGCCAAACTACAGGTCAAGACCCCGGTGAGCATTCCTGAGACGGTTTCTGACAGTTTGTGCAGAAATTCTTCGGTTGTGCAAACCCAGTTTCATCAGCTGTCCGGGTGGCTGGTCTCAGACGATTCCACAGGTGACGAAGCCGAATGTGGAGGTCCTGGGCTGGCATGGTTACAAATTGTCAATATGATAATTTTGTACAGTTACATCAAAAAGACAAAATGGGAGCTAAATCAACTAGTAGCTAGCTACCTTGCTTCGTTTTAGCTGACTGTCTACTTGGCTTGTTGGCAAGTCACATACTCATCAATCGAAAAAAATACTCAAAAATTTACAAATTATTGTATACAGTTTCTTACCTTAATATTGTTGTCCTGATCTCAATGACAAAGCTGTCAAAAGTTGTGAGTCGCCTCCAGGTGGCAACATTCACTTTCAGTCCCCTGCCAAAACTCTCAATTTGCCCCATCCTGCCAATGATGCGTTTGCGTCAGTCGCTACTATGGCAATTCAAGATGGCGCTACCCATAACTCTAATAAACATTGTTCAATATCAAAATCCTAAAAATAGAGGTGTATATGTTAAATGCACATGTTTATTAGTGGATGGAATAAATCTCTTTGCTTAGTTTTACTTTCTAAAGTGTTTCCATTTTCCTTTGAGGTCTAAGAATACCTTGGAATACCCAATAGAATGCTCAATAACTCTCAACCTTTAACCTTTGACTCCTGTTCCCTGCAGCATCAGACGGATATGAGAGAGGAGGAGGGGTCTGGGTCTGGTGAGGGAGGGGGTCGTAAGAACCGCACCCTGACCGAGAGGCTGCGTCGCGGCGAGCACCAGAAGCTCTTCACCAGACTCAAACAGGTGCTGTTCATGGAAGAACTGGACCCCAAGGTCTCCAAGCTACACCTCCTCTCACAGGTATGGGACAGTATGTTATGTGGCTGTGTAACCGGCTATTTGTTTTGGTTAATTTTGTCCTGTGCTGTACTGTGGAAGACACAAGAACTATACATTATTTTCATTTCCTTTTTAATGAATAAACTCAACTTTTTCATGGTGGCATTTTTTGGTATAGATGGTTAATAATACAGGTATATAAAAGGGATTTTAACATGTATTATTTCATCAGGCTCTGAAGGAGATTCGTACCCTGTCGGTGGACTCGGAGTCTCTGGAGGAGAAGAAGAGGATGCTGACTGAGATCCAGACTGTCTATGTCAAGGAGATCGCATACATGTCTGGTACGTCTGACTGGAGCTACTTACTTCATCACTTTCTTACTTAAACATTACTTACTTGAGATACTTGTATTATGTGATTGCAAGAAGCATATTAATGTGAACTCTGGTGTGTTTTTTTAATTTGTATTGTAGGAAAGCCAGAGGAGCTGATCAAGGCCAAGCTGAAGGAGATCTGGGAGAAGAAACGGACTCTAGCTGCCCAGAGGAGAGCAGCAGCTGTCCCCCCTACCTCTAGCCCCACCTCGTCCTCTACTTCCACCCCGAGTCCCAACACCATGACGGGTAATAATAACCTGCTTCTTATGTCTGACAACAGGAGGTATAGCACTAAGCTGGATCAATGAATTAGCCAGCTAACTTAAATAAACATTCAGATACAGCTTTGTATTTGTGACACCTTTTTAATAATGATCATTTTACTGCAGTGGGCTAAATCAGGGTCACACAGAGTGTTTCTTGGTAGTCTTTAACAAATCTACGTTGAAACTAAAGTATACACATCACAGACATGGTTATGGTCTTAAACAAAGTAGACACCTGTACCATGTCATAGAGTTGAAATGTATTACATTTTGAGTTTTCATCCCAATATTACACTTTCTATACATCACAGAATACAAAATATAACACAACCGTTTGACATTGAAACACCAGATTTTCTGCATGTTTTTGGAAATAATGTTGATTAATAATGTTCCACCCATGAGGCCACTAGAGGGCAATTTGGTCATTTGACTGCAAGAAAGGCTATGAGGTATGGCCATGCCAGCCCCCCTAGATAGCTAATGACTGCAGGCTTTTGTACCATCCCTACACCTATGCACCTGATTCACCTTTTTCTGTGTCCCAGTGTCCCAAGGGAGTATGGACACTAAGCAAGATCAATGAGTTAGCCAGCTAACTTTGATAAACCATTTAGATACAGCTCTTATTTATAAATATATTTATCTGTATATCCCAGTGTCCCAGGTGTCTCAAGCTAGCTCTCTGGGTCAGGCAGGAGCAGCTAGTGGCTCTGTGAAACCAGTGGCTGCTGTTTTACGCACCAAGAGCGGCAAGATCATACTTCCTGCTTCCATGCTTCCCCCTTCCATGCTTCGTGCTTCCAAACCAGGTGAGCGCATACAGGAACAGGACACCCATATTTGGTCTCGTACTCTTGTTTAATTGGTTATGCATGTTCTATATCTAGATATGAAATATCAACGATGCTGATTTGGAAGAGCGTAAGAGATGTTTTGAGGTCCACTATATGGGTAAAATGTTCCAAGTGTTATGATTGTTAGACTGGCATTCTGTCTAGAATATGTTGTTGTGAGTCTCATTCTAATGGTTGAGTATTTCCTTTATCCACAGCAGGAAGATCGGTCTACACAGTGAAAGTTATGAAGAGACCAACAGTCACCTCCCTCTCAACCCCCACCTCCTCAGCAGCCAAGGAGGTTGTGGAGAAGGGGAGAGCTGCCTCTGGCCCTGAGAAGGACCAGGGGACAGTGTCTGGGGAGGCTGAGCAGCCCTCCGACAGCCCAGCAGCAGAGAGGCCAGAACTAGGTAAGGAGGAACCACAGGCCCCTGTCTGTAATGGATCCATGGAAGAAGAGACTTCCACAGAGAAGGATAACGGCTCAACTCCAAAAAAGAAGTCACTAATCAATAAAAACTCAATCAAGAGGCTTTCTGGTATGAAGTGTCCCCTTGTGGAGATCGCTCCCCTAAACAGTGCCATCTGGAGGCCGTTGGAGGAACCGCAGATGGCGGGTGAGAGTGATGCTGGAGGCTGGGGCCTGTCTCTGACCAAGGGAGAGGCAGCCATACTGGTGAAGGCGCTCTCTGAACACAAGGGCATAGTAGTGGGGCGGAAGGGCAAGGATAGCCCGGTCCAACACAATGGAAAGAAGAGCTCTGTGACACTGAAGGGCAAGGATGGCTCAGAACTACAAAAAGAACAGGATAGCACGGTGTCACAGAAAGAAGCTGATAGCTTGGTCCCACAAAAAGGAGAGGATAGCTCAGTCACACCAAAGGAAAATGATAGCTCGATCATTCAGAAGGCAGAGGTTGGCTTGGTGACATCAAAGGAAAAGGATGGTTTGTTGACACAAAAGGGAGAGGGAGGCTCGACAGACAGCTCAGATGCTCAACTACTGAAGAGAAAACGGGGAAGGCCTCGCTTGGACATAAAAACACCACAAACTGACATCAAAACACCACCAACTGGAGATATCACTACTAACCCTGCTCCGCGGGGTCAGCCCCGTAAAGCATCACAGATTGGGGTGAATAGCCCTGTGGTAACGACCGGTGGCAACGACCAGGCCAACGTGACACAAACTGCAGGTAGTGCTAGTATCCCTACCTTAATCACAAGAATACCCCCAGGTCGAGACACGAACACTGGGGGTGGTGAAATCCAACTAACACCAAGGGAACGTAGCCTAAGCCCTACGAGGCGGGGTAGACGGCCTAAAGTATCACAGGTTGGGGGTACTACTAGCCCTGTGGTGACAACTGGGCCTGGGGGTAGTACCCCTACCCCAGTGACTCAAGCAGGGGTTAGGCCTGTGAAGAGTGCTGCCGGTAGCCCTGCAACTTGGGGTAGGCCACCCAAGGTGCGGAGAGCTGGAGAGGGTTCTAGTCCGGCCAAGGTGACAAGGGATGCGGTTACTAGCCCTGTAACTCGGGCTGGGTTAAACCCGGCGAGATGGACTCGTGCTGGGGGGGGTGTCCCTGTGGTGAAGACGGAGGGCATCCCAACCAAACCACCACGAGGAGGGGCTGGGGTTACTAGCCCTGTAGCGACGACTAAAGGAAGCCCAGGTAAAACGCCACAGGCTGTGGGTCGGCCTGGAACACGACATGTGACCCGCGCTGTATCGGTGAAGGGCCTTGTCAGTGGGAAGAGGACAACAAGGTCTGATAAGGCCTAGTGAAACTGAGACTAAGGCTGCATTTCCACACTGTTTCCATTGGTGCATCTCGATACTGTAGTAGTCTAAAATGGCGTCCACAACTTGTTTTCTCTCCTCCCACTCCGATGCCGCTGCATTTCAGCCTAGCTCTAACCAGAGGAGCAAGAGAATCATACTCCTAACAGACGTGCCATTAACTGTCATTTAAAGCTAGAATCCTTAGTTGCTGCATCCATTGATTCTTGAAGAATATAACTTATAATTAAATGCCTCATGAGTTTAGTTCAACTGTCGTACCTCATCAGAACCCCAAATATAAGCTTGTTTTACTCCAGTGTTTGTAAAAAGTAAATGGAAACCAACACTGTATAGCCTCAACGTGGTTAACATGTTTTATATCTTGGATGGTTAGTCATTGCATCCATAGCTTTTTCTATGAATTTGAGTGGTTACATTTCTCCAGGCCTGTCCCTCAGCTGCTTTTTTTTTTATACAAAAACAGAGGCGGGGATTCGCTTTGTTATTGTTTCAATTAAGGATTCAAGCTTTAATTTGTGGAAAGAGGTCCTGAAATCCCATAGAGACCACCGCATGTGCCTGTTCACAAATCCAAAGGACCCTGGACAGTTATGCCTGTGTGAGTTAACCCTCTCTTAGCTTTAGCACTCATCTGCCTTCTCTGGAACACAACAAAGTAGACAATAACTTACACCTAAAGGACAGTCCATTTTCCCAACATCCTAAGTCTTTGAGCAAAACATTAAATGAATGTACTGTATGAATGTACTGCAGGTTTGACTGCTGTTTGAGCCGTTGTACAGGTACATAGGACGTTAGCCCCATATTGGGGTGAATGTGACACGTCATGCATTTTTGATGAAGTCTTGTTATTATGTTCTAGAAAGTTGATTTCTTGTTATTTAATCATCAAACCACTAATTTTTGAAGATTACGGTATAGGGAAGGTCTGTATTTTTTTCTCTTCAGTATCACGGTTTGTTCATGACTTCACTCCCTGTGTCTTTATTAATGTAGGGGTGTGTGTTGTCTTCGATTTAACCTACAAAATAATGGACATGCATGAACATGACAACAAAACAGATCAATTACTTTCTGGCCCAATTGGACATTAT
This sequence comes from Salmo trutta, assembly GCF_901001165.1. NCBI lineage: Eukaryota > Metazoa > Chordata > Actinopteri > Salmoniformes > Salmonidae > Salmo > Salmo trutta. The sequence continues at coordinate 16,495,293 of NC_042957.1, forward strand.
CAATAGGCCCTGAAAATCATTCATTTGAGATGTACAACATTCATGTTTGTTCATGTCAAAAACACTGTAAATGTTATTTCTATGCCACTGTAAATACTTTTTTGTATTATAGCTGTGGCTGGTGCGTCCAGTCTTTCAATTACACTCTTGGTTCCCAGGCCTATGAATTAAAATAAATCTGAATTAGCACTTTAAATCTTCTAGAACTTCTACACTGTCACAACCATGTTGAATGTTTTGGTTTACTTTATGGATTGCTTCCCCATCTGTTTTCCAATGGTACTCATTTTTCAATGATTCTTATGTCTGATTTTTGAGGAACTTATGCATAACATGTAAAAAAAAAAAAAAAAGTGTTTGTAGTCAAGACATTTGTATTTCAACCTTTGTGTGTGTGTATGTGCCTCATCATGACTTAATCTAAGCTATACTGTAATCTATGGAAATAACCTTTGTAAATATGTTTTATTTTTTATATAAGTCTGTCTTGTTGTATAATGTTCCTCTTTCCTTTTTTTGTAAAGAAATGACCGTTTTACTTAAGTCACTCAGATGTACTGGCAAGATACTGTGGCCTTGAAATGAATAAACCTGTACATGCTTTTCTTTGCTGTGGCAGTTGTCTTAACCTCCATGAAACCCAAACAATTCACAATGTGATGGTGTAGAATATTATAGAAAAGTCATCATTTGACTAGTCATTCTAGCTGTAATTATTGCAGTTATCATAGGAATTAATTATTGTTGTTTTGTTATTGGTTCTACTGGCACAAAGCTTAAGTTGATATTTTAACTGTTTTAAATGTCTGTTACACTGGCGAATACGGGTAACGATTGCATTATAACACAGATTATCCATTATATTGACCAGATATTCAAGTGGCCGCTCTAACAATGAAAAGTAATGTCTTAAATGGAAATCAGTCGGGAGGAGGCAAGATCAGGTGGGATCATTCTAGCCAATTTTATTTAACCAGATAGGCCATTTGAGAACAAGTTCTCATTTACAACTGCGACCTGGCCAAGATAAAGAAAAGCAATGCGACACAGAGTTACACATGGGATAAACAAACAGTCTATATACAGTGTGTGTGCAAATGAAGTAAGATCAGGGAGGTAAGGCAATAAATAGGCCGTAGTGGTGAAATAAGAGTGATGGAGTGATGTGCAGAAGATGAATGTGCAAGTATAGATACTGGGGTGCAAAGGAGCAAAAAAAGATATACAGTGAGGGGAAAAAAGTATTTGATCCCCAGTAGATTTTGTACGTTTGCCCACTGACAAAGAAATGATCTGTCTATAATTTTAATGGTAGGTTTATTTGAACAGTGAGAGACAGAATAACAACAAAAAAATCCAGAAAAACGCATGTCAAAAATATTAAATTGATTTGCATTTTAATGAGGGAAATAAGTATTTGACCCCCTCTCAATCAGAAAGATTTCTGGCTCCCAGGTGTCTTTTATACAGGTAACGAGCTGAGATTAGGGGCACACTCTTACAGGGAGTACTCCTAATCTCAGCATGTTACCTGTAAAAAAGACACCTGTCCACAGAAGCAATCAATCAATCAGATTCCAAACTCTCCACCATGGCCAAGACCAAAGAGCTCTCCAAGGATGTCAGGGACAAGATTGTAGACCTACACAAGGCTGGAATGGGCTACAAGACCATCGCCAAGCAGCTTGGTGAGAAGGTGACAACAGTTGGTGCGATTATTCGCAAATGGAAGAAACACAAAATAACTGTCAATCTCCCTCAGCCTGGGGCTCCATGCAAGATCTCACCTCGTGGAGTTGCAATGATCATGAGAACGGTGAGGAATCAGCCCAGAACTACACGGGAGGATCTTGTCAATGATCTCAAGGCAGCTGGGACCATAGTCACCAAGAAAACAATTGGTAACACACTACGCCGTGAAGGACTGAAATCCTGCAGCGCCCGCAAGGTCCCCCTGCTCAAGAAAGCACATATACATGCCCGTCTGAAGTTTGCCAGTGAACATCTGAATGATTCAGAGGACAACTGGGTGAAAGTGTTGTGGTCAGATGAGACCAAAATGGAGCTCTTAGGCATCAACTCAACTTGCCGTGTTTGGAGGAGGAGGAATGCTGCCTATGACCCCAAGAACACCATCTCCACCGTCAAACATGGAGGTGGAAACATTATGCTTTGGGGGTGTTTTTCTGCTAAGGGGACAGGACAACTTCACCGCATCAAAGGGACGATGGACGGGGCCATGTACCATCAAATCTTGGGTGAGAACCTCCTTCCCTCAGCCAGGACATTGAAAATGGGTCGTGGATGGGTATTCCAGCATGACAATGACCCAAAACACACGGCCAAGGAAACAAAGGAGTGGCTCAAGAAGCACATTAAGGTCCTGGCGTGGCCTAGCCAGTCTCTAGACCTTAATCCCATAGAAAATCTGTGGAGGGAGCTGAAGGTTCGAGTTGCCAATCGTCAGCCTCGAAACCTTAATGACTTGGAGAAGATCTGCAAAGAGGAGTGGGACAAAATCCCTCCTGAGATGTGTGCAAACCTGGTGGCCTACTACAAGAAACGTCTGACCTCTGTGATATTTTGTAAATGACATCGCCGAAGTCAAGGATTGGCAGTATAGTCAGTTTTACGAGGGTATATTTGGCAGCATGAGTGAAGGATGCTTCATTGTGAAATAGGAAGCCGATTCTAGATTTAATTTTGGATTGGAGATGCTTAATGTGAGTCTGGAAGGAGAGTTTGCAGTCTTACCAGACACCTAGATATTTATAGTTGTCCACATATTCTAAGTTAGAACCGTCCAGAGTAATGAGGCTAGGCGGGCAGGCAGGTGGGGGCGTTTAGTTTTACTTGCATTTAAGAGCAGTTGGAGGCCACGGAAGTGCCACGTGTGCACAACTTGGGTGTAAAGTGTTTTTCTCAAAGTTGTCACGTGTCCTACTTATATCAGTACACTCGTAACAACCTAAGCCAGGGATGGGCAACTGATAGGGGTGGGGGCCACAAAAACGGAACTCATCATGGGGGGCCGCAGTGGGTCTGCGTACCCATACCATGCCCAACTTGCGAACAAAACATTTGAGTTTTAAAGTTAATTTCCTGAAATTCTACACATTTTGCCATGGGGTGGAGAGAGAATGTTGCAATTTTATAACTAATTTCATGCAATTCTACTTATTTTGCTATGGGAAGGAAAGAAAAATGTGCTGTTTTACAGCTCATTTCTTGCAATTCTACACATTTTGCCATATGGTGGAGGAAAATGTTTGCAGTTTTTAATATGATAACTGATGATCAATGGGCCCCATTTCAGTCGGTTTTACTAAAAGTTTACATAGCTGGCCGCTAGACTAACTTATCAATCAAACGTTAAAAATAATTGCTGACATGGGCTAACTGAGTGACTGCTGTTGAACAAACAAATGTCGAAGTTGCACCATGTGTATTGTATTATTCTAAGTCAACAGTAAATTTAGACCCCCACTGAGTGAAATTGCACCGTGTGTATTGTATTATTCTAAGTCAACATTAAATTGAGACCTGAGTGAAATTGGTCCACAGGCCTACAAAACGGGGTCTGCGAGCCGCCATTTGCCCGTCCCTGACTTAAGCATTACTAAAGTTCTATTAGATCAAATAAGTGACATGTAGCAAAAAAGGTATTACATTTCTTGTAAAACTAATTCGACACACTCATTGACCTCCATACAAAAACTCGCTTGGTGAGCAAAAAAAAATAAACTCTACCTGGTAGAGAAGACCGATTTTGGGCCCAATTATCCCTTTCGCTTGGCCTCTTCCACTCTGATTATAGGCCTTGTAGGCTACAGTGTTCAGATGTAGGCTGACTTTAGTTGATCTACTAAATTCAATCATATTAATCTCACTATCATATTAGATAAATAACATTTTATTTTTCTCAGTGATAATTTACCCAATTTTCCAAGAAGGGATGAATGACAGAGAAACACTGATCTAGGATCAGCATGCTCTGCCGCCCTCACCCCGGCTATACCGTTGGGATGTGGGAACAAAACTGACCTTCCATCAGCGTCTATGGGCCTCCTACTCCACTAGTGGAGAGAGGAGTTTAATCACCAAATTTGAGCTTTCCGACTACAGTACGGCAGTTCAACACTGCCATAACCTACTCAAGAGATTAAAAGTGTTACTGCACACAAATCTATGCCGTTTGTTGCCTAAACAAGGATTTCACGGTTGAAACATCACTGTAACTTTTAATGTACCAGTCTATTTATCGGGGTATTTTACCACCAGGATGACATCAGACGGGCACGGGTCAACAATAAACAATCGGATAAAGAATCGGCTGCGTTCCCCATCCGTCAATCTACGGAACAATAGGAAGGGCAACATTGACGACAAGGTGGGAGACCGCTGCTTTGATTTTCTAGAGTTTTATGCCAGTGAATGATAGGGTAACTAGGATAAAGGCTTTTAATGTCATTGCATGCAGATTATATTTCTATTGGGTGTCATTTTGGAAACATTTTAAAGCAACAGTTTGCTTTAGTGTGGTATAAATGAACCCAGATAATAGAGTAACGTGGGGTAACTACCTCCCCCTAAGATTAGCGTCTTAAAATACATTTTGTAAATATTTGTTTGACATTTCTTTTGTAATGAACTACTAAAAGCTAAAGTCTAGGTATCTTATTTAAATTAAGTAAAATAATCTCATTAATAATATCCTCGCTATGGTGTTTTGATGTAAGGTCCCTCTTCTAATTTTTGCACCAAATCATGCTAAAGTATCTAAAAAATGACTAACTCCATGAAAGAAAATTACTCTAACTACATTGGCAGCAGAAAGTATTCATACCCCTTGATTTAGTCCACGTTTGGTTGTATTACAGCATGAATTCAAAATAGATTAAATCGACAGCTTGTAGACTTGTTTAAGTGCTGCTGTGCGGTTTGTTGCTAACCTTACTTTGCTACCTGCCAACTTTACGGTTTTTACTTTTTAATTACTGTTTATATTTGTAGTTTTTCCCTCGCTCGACTTTTTACATTCAACTTTTTCACTCCGGACGCTTTATCTGGACATGGTTCATCAGGACCTCCAACACCCGAAGCTAAGTAGTAACATTAACATGATGCCTTGTAATTGTAGTCACTGTACTCATAATATACAGGAGAACGATCGCCTCATGGCGAGGATAGCTGTGCTGCAAGCCCAGCTTCAGACGCAATCGTTAGGCAAGGGTCATTTAAGTGTAGGAAAGGATGAAACAGCGTCTGTGCCACCAGTAAGTACAGATGGTAGTATAAATCCCCTCGCAGTCGGACAATTTTCTCATGGCTTCTGTAAGGAAATGCTGTAGGAATGCTCAACTGGTGTCGCTTGTTCAGCCGACAGAAACTTTCAACCAGTTCTCCCCATTAAGCAACGGGTCGGAGTCAGAGGCCGAGCCTTCTCTGGCCTCTACTCCTCCCGTTACGGACCGAAGCCTCCCACAATTAGCTCTGACAAATTGAAACCCCAAGTCATTGGCGACTCCATTACACACAGTATTAGACTTAACACGAATAATCCACTGATCATACAGTCGTGGCCAAAAGTTTTGAGAATGACACAAATATTAATTTTCACAAAGTCTGCTGCCTCAGTTTGTATGATGGCAATTTGCATATATACAGAATGTTATGAAGAGTGATCAGATGAATTGCAATTAATTGCAAAGTCCCTCTTTGCCATGCAAATGAACTGAATCCCCCAAAAAACATTTCCACTGCATTTCAGCCCTGCCACAAAAGGACCAGCTGATATCATGTCAGTGATTCTCTCGTTAACTTCCCTGGGCTAGGTGGGACGCCCTAGTCAACAGCCAGTGGAATCGCGTGGCGCGAAATACAAATACCTAAAAAATGCTATAACTTAAATTTCTCAAACATATGACTATTTTACACCATTTTAAAGACAAGACTCTCGTTAATCTAACCACATTGTCCAATTTTAAAAAGGCTTTACAGCGAAAGCAAAACATTAGATTGTCAGGAGAGTACCCTGCCAAAAATAATCACACAGCCATTTTCAAAGCAAGCATATGTCACAAAAAACAAAACCACAGCTAAATGCAGCCCTAACCTTTGATGAAATTCATCAGATGACACTCCTAGGACATTATGTTATACAATACATGCATGTTTTGTTCAATCAAGTTCATATTTATATCAAAAACTAGCTTTTTACATTAGCATGTGATGTTCAGAACTAGCATACCCACCGCAAACTTCCAGTGAATTTACTAAATTACTCATGATAAACGTTCACAAAATACATAACAATTATTTTAAGAATTATAGATACAGAATTCCTTTATGCAATCGCGGTGTCAGATTTTAAAATAGCTTTTCGGCGAAAGCACATTTTGCAATATTCTGAGTACATAGCCCGGCCATCACGGCTAGCTATTTTGACACCCACCAAGTTTGGGACAACCTAAACTCAGAATTACTATTAGAAAAATTGGATTACCTTTGCTGTTCTTCGTCAGAATGCACTCCCAGGACTTCTACTTCAACAACAAATGCTGTTTTGGTTCCAAAAAATCCATAGTTATATTCAAATAGCTCCGTTTTGTTCGTGCGTTCAGGTCACTATCCGAATGGTGACGCGCGTGCGCATTTCGGGTTATAAAATGTCAAAATATTCCATTACCGTACTTAGAAGCATGTCAAACGCTGTTTAAAATCAATTTTATGCTATTTTTCTCGTAAAATAGCGATAATATTCCAACCGGGCAACATTATATTCATTCAAAGACTGATAGAAAAAAATTTAGAATTCTCATGAACGCGCATCTCCAGTGTCACTGTCCCCAGGCTGACCACTCACAAATTCTCCTGCTGTTCTTTGCCCAGAGACAGCAGACACCCCATTCCACTTTCTGGTGGCTTTAGAGAGCCAATGGGAGCCTTAGAAAGTGTCACGTTACAGCACAGATGCTGTATTTTCGATAGAGATGCAACAGAAGGACAACAAATTGTCAGACAGGGCACTTCCTGTATGGAATCTTCTCAGGTTTTGGCCTGCCATATGAGTTATGTTATAATCACAGACACCATTCAAACAGTTTTAGAAACTTTAGAGTGTTTTCTATCCAAATATACTAATTATATGCATATTCTAGTTTCTGGGCAGGAGTAGTAACCAGATTAAATCGGGTACGTTTTTTTATCCGGCCGTGCAAATACTGCCCCCTAGCCCGAACAGGTTAACACAGGTGTGAGTGTTGACGAGGAAAAGGCTGGAGATCACTTTGTCATGCTGATTGAGTTCGAATAACAGACTGGAAGCTTCAAAAGGAGGGTGGTGCTTGGAATCATTGTTCTTCCTCTGTCAACCATGGTTACCTGCAAGGAAACATGTGCCGTCATCATTGCTTTGCACAAAAAGGGCTTCACAGGCAAGGATATTGCTGCCAGTAAGATTTCACCTAAATCAACCATTTATCGGATAATCAAGAACTTCAAGGAGAGCGGTTCAATTGTTGTGAAGAAGGCTTCAGGGCGCCCAAGAAAGTCCAGCAAGCACCAGGACCGTCTCCTAAAGTTGATTCAGCTGCGGGATCGGGGCACCACCAGTACAGAGCTTGCTCAGGAATGGCAGCAGGCAGGTGTGAGTGCATCTGCATGCACAGTGAGGCGAAGACTTTTGGAGGATGGCCTGGTGTCAAGAAGGGCAGTAAAGAAGCCACTTCTCTCCAGGAAAAACATCAGGGACAGACTGATATTCTGCAAAAGGTACAGTGATTGGACTGCTGAGGTCTTCCTCTGATGAATCCCCTTTCCGAATGTTTGGGGCATCCAGTATAAAGCTTGTCCGGAGAAGACCTGTGCTGTGTCATGCCAACAGTAAAGCATCCTGAGACCATTCATGTGTGGGGTTGCTTCTCAGCCAAGGTTTTACGGATACTTTCAACATGTGTATGTATCCTGTGTGTGTATTTCTTTTCTCTCCTTCGCCCCTCCTCACAGGTGGCAATCATCATTCCCCAATCAGTCACCAATCAGTTGCTAATCAGAAGACACCAATCAGTCGCTAATCAGAAGACACCTGTTCCTTTTCCCTCACCCAATCACATCCCCATTCCCTTGGTTTAAAAACCCAGTCAGTTGTTTTCTCTGGGGCTCGACCTCTCTGTGTCCCCCAATCTCTGTGTCCCCATCGCGCTCTATGGATTGAGCTCGCGTTTGTTTTTGCAACTACATGTCACTTTGTCCGTCAGCCTGTGAGTATTGTTTTGTTATAGTATTTGACGGTGGGAAAAGGGGGTACCCAGACCAGTCGCCCATGGGCCTACATTACCCGTTGGAATACTTTGTCTAAGTACCCTAGTTAGAACTGGGCGGACCACCCACTGTAATTTTGGTTAGTTAGCTGTCTGTTGTTGAAGCAGGTAGACTGGCTTAGGGGTGTTTTTGAATACTTATTATTTCTTTCCTTGGGTCCAGCTCAGCCCCTTTTCCCGTCCCCCTTTACCGTGTGTTTAACAATAAACCTATAGTGTTTGACGGTAGATTTAAGTTGTCTGTGGTTTTTGTTCTCACTGTTCGTTTTCACTGTTATAATTTGCATGAGTTATGTTACGGGTCTCGTTTCCATCCCCCCTAGACTGCAAGGCCAAAGGGATTCGTAACACACGGGAGTGGGCTCACTCACAATTTTTGCCTAAGAACACAGCCATGAATAAAGAATGGTACCAACACATCCTCCGAGAGCAACTTCTCCCAACCATCCAGGAACAGTTTGGTAACGAACAATGCCTTTTCCAGCATGATGGAGCACCTTGCCATAAGGCAAAAGTGATAACTAAGTGGCTCGGGGAACAAAACATTGATATTTTGGGTCCATGGCCAGGAAACTCCCCAGACCTTAATCCCATTGAGAACTTGTGGTCAATCCTCAAGAGGCGGGTGGACAAATTAAAACCCCACAAACTCCAAGCATTGATTATGCAAGAATTGGCTGCCATCAGTCAGGATGTGGCCCAGAAGTTAATTGACAGATTGCAGAGGTCTTCAAAAAGAAGGGTGAACACTGCAAATATTGACTCTTTGCCTCAACTTCATGTAATTGTCAATAAAAGCCTTTGACACTTATGAAATGCTTGTAATTATACTTCAGTATTCCATAGTAACATCTGACAAAAATATCTAAAGACACTGAAACAGCAAACTTTGTGGAAATTAATATTTGTGTCATTCTCAAAACTTTTGCCCACGACTGTACACTGTTTACCAGGGGGCAGGGCTACCAACGTTAAGGCTAAACTGAAGATTGTACTGGCTTAAGCTAAAACGGGCGAGTATAGGGATATTATTATCCATGTTGGCGCCAACGATGTTAGGATGAAATAGTTGGAGGTCACCAAGCGCAACATAGCTTCAGCGTGTAAATCAGATCGCAAGATGTGTCAGCATCGAGTAATTGTCTCTGGTCCCCTCCCAGTTAGGGGGAGTGATGAGCTCTACAGCAGTCTCATAACTCAATCGCTGGTTGAAAACTTTTCTTCCCCTCCCAAAAGATGGCATTTGTAGATAATTGGCCCTCTTTCTGGGACTCGCCCACAAACAGGACCGAGCCTGGCCTGTTGAGGAATGACGGACTTCATCCTAGCTGGAGGGGTGCACTCATCTTATCAACGAACATAGACAGGGCTCTAACTCCCCTAGCTCCACAATGAGATAGGGTGGAGCCTGTCACTACCACAGTCAGTGTAGTCAGCTCAGCTATCCCCATTGAGACCATGTCTGTGCCTCGCTCTACAGTGAGGGGGAAAAAAGTATTTGATTCCCTGCTGATTTGGTACGTTTGCCCACTGACAAAGAAATGATCAGTCTATAATTTTAATGGTAGGTTGATTTGAACAGTGAGACAGAATAACAAGAAAGAAATCCAGAAAAAGGCATGTAAAAAAATGTTATAAATTGATTTGCATTTTAATGAGGGAAATAAGCTTTTGACCCCTCTGCAAAACATGACTTAGTACTTGGTTGCAAAACCCTTGTTGGCAATCAGAGGTCAGATGTTTCTTGTAGTTGGCCACCAGGTTTGCACACATCTCAGGAGGGATTTTGTCCCACTCCTCTTTGCAGATCTTCTCCAAGTTAAGGTTTCGAGGCTGACGTTTGGCAACTTGAACCTTCAGCTCCCTCCACAGATTTTCTATGGGATTAAGGTCTGGAGACTGGCTAGGCCACTCCAGGACCTTAATGTGCTTCTTCTTGAGCCACTGCTTTGTTGCCTTGGCTGTGTGTTTTGGGTCATTGTCATGCTGGAATACCCATCCACGACCCATTTTCAATGCCCTGGCTGAGGGAAGGAGGTTCTCACCCAAGATTTGACGGTACATGGCCCCGTCCATCGTCCCTTTGATGCGGTGAAGTTGTCCTGTCCCCTTAGCAGAAAAACACCCCCAAAGCATAATGTTTCCACCTCCATGTTTGACTGTGGGGATGGTGTTCTTGGGGTCATAGGCAGCATTCCTCCTCCAAACACGGCGAGTTGAGTTGATGCCTAAGAGCTCCATTTTGGTCTCATCTGACCACAACACTTTCACCCAGTTGTCCTCTGAATCATTCAGATGTTCATTGGCAAACTTCAGACGGGCATGTATATGTGCTTTCTTGAGCAGGGGGACCTTGCGGGCGCTGCAGGATTTCAGTCCTTCACGGCGTAGTGTGTTACCAATTGTTTTCTTGGTGACTATGGTCTCAGCTGCCTTGAGATCATTGACAAGATCCTCCCGTGTTGTTCTGGGCTGATTCCTCACCGTTTTCATGATCATTGCAACTCCACGAGGTGAGATCTTGCATGGAGCCCCAGGCCGAGGGAGATTGACAGTTCTCTTGAGTTTCTTCCATTTGCGAATAATTGCACAACTGTTGTCACCGTCTCACCAAGATGCTTGGCGATGGTCTTGTAGCCCATTCCAGCCTTGTGTAGGTCTACAATCTTGTCCCTGACATCCTTGGAGAGCTCTTTGGTCTTGGCCATGGTGGAGAGTTTGGAATCTGATTGATTGCTTCTGTGGACAGGTGTCTTTTGTACAGGTAACAAACTGAGATTAGGAGCACTCCCTTTAAGAGTGTGCTCCTAATCTCAGCTCGTTACCTGTATAAAATACACCTGGGAGCCAGAAATCTTTCTGATTGAGAGGGGGTCAAATACTTATTTCCCTCATTTAAAATGCAAATCAATTTATAACATTTTTGACATGTTTTTCTGGATTATTTTGTTATTCTGTCTCTCACTGTTCAAATAAACCTACCACTAAAATGATAGACTGATCATTTCTTTGTCAGTGGGCAAACGTACAAAACCAGCAGGGGACCAAGTACTTTTTTCCCTCACTGTAGGTTGGACAAAATTAAACATGGCGGTGTTCGCTTTAGCAATCTCACTGGAATAAAGACCTCCTCCATTCCTGCCATTATTGAAAGAGATTGTGATCTCTCACATCTCAAAATAGGGCTACTTAATGTTAAATCCCTCTCTTCCAAGGCAGTCATAGTCAATGAACTAATCACTGATCATAATCTTGATGTGATTGGCCTGACTGAAACATGGCTTAAGCCTGATGAATTTACTGTTTACACTAGAGACCATATCCCCCTGCATCCCGCAAAGGCGGTGTTGCTAACATTTACGATAGCAAATTTCAATTTACAAAAAAACCCTGAATGTTTCGTCTTCTGAGCTTCTAGTCATGAAATCAATGCAGCTTACGCAAACACTTTTTATAGCTACTGTTTACAGGCCTCCTACAGCATTCCTCACTGAGTTCCCTGAATTCATATGGGGCATTGTAGTCATGGTAGATAATATAATTTGTTTTGGTGACTTTAATATTCACATGGAAAAGTCCACAGACCCACTCAAAGGCTTTTGGAGCCATCAACTTAGTGGGTTTTGTCCAACATAAGGTGACCAGATTTCTGAAATGAAAACTGGGGACATTTCCAGTTCGGCGGTCAATATATAATTAAAATATCCAATGTTTTTATCTGTGAAATAAAAAAAGGGGACAATTCCGGTTTCATGTATTTAGTCTAACAGGCACACTGTGATAGAGAAAACAACTATATTACAGAAACACTACAGACAAGACAGAACTGTCCAATCTGAACAGCCATTCAGTGGTCCTGGTAGTCTGGGTAGAATAAGAGCAGAAGAGAACATGAGCAAAATTGAAAAAACAAGACAATAGTATATGTGAAATACTTAACATAATAAAGAAAAAAGATGATGAGAATGGTAATGACATAATATACTTATACCTACCTAATCTGTATATTTCTCAGAAGATTGTATCTTCTTCAGGATTGCTCTGTCTTTGGCCAGCTTCTCCATGAACTCCTGGCAGGGGAGGTTGAAGTTTGTCTTCACAATAAGCATGGCCTTGATGGTAGGAACAGTGAACCTATTTCTTGCTGCTGTCCATGTATCATTCATTTGGGAGAACACTCTCTCGACTGGTGCATTACTTCCAGGTAAGCACATGACAACAGATGCTAATCTAGCCAGGTTAGTGTGTGGGATGACGTTCTCTTTGAAGTGGGTAACCACCGTGCTCCATCTCTGACTAAGCGGTGTCTCAGATGTTTTCCATTCTTCAAGCAATCCCCCCTTTTAGGAACTCTTACAGGCCAGTAACCTCGTCAAACAATGCATCCTCATTGATGGTCACATTGGGGCATTTTTCCTGCAGTGTGGCTGCTGCCTTCTGGATCTCTTTACGCAGAGGTTGCCTTTTTAAAAGGAGACACTGTAAACCTTTTAGATTATCTGTGTGCTTTCCCCATGCTTGCAAGTAGTTCACAGCCATAGTGAGGAATGATTTGGATGTTTTGAGAAAGCTCTCTTTAGACATGGCTCCATTTTCTGCAGCGGACTCCACAGTACAGTGGTCCTGGCTTCCAAGCATCTTGATCGTGTCGCTGAATACGGTCAGGTTTCCATGGACAAAGGCCAGCCAAAGTTCAGTCAGTGGATCTTCGAACATTGTTCGCAGGACAACAGGGTATTTGTCTTCAGAAAGAAAAAGGGATTTCAATGGCACATACATTTTCAGCACTATTTCCAGAGCAGGGAGCATGGACAGCCAGCGAACATTGCTGTGTCCTAAAATGTTATGGTACTCCTGGCCAACAAAAACTCTTCAGTCTTTCTAGTCTGATGATGAAAATATCCAAATATCTTTGTGAGCAGGTACTCAACATCATATCCAAAGCTGTTCTGGCCGTGTTATGAATGATGTGGGCAGGACAAACTAAGCCAATCACCTCCCGCTGCAGAGCATTTTTAACTTTGGTATGGACATTGACCCTCCCCAGCATATTCAGTCCGCCAAAGTTGGTATTTGTGTTGTCGGCAGAGAATGTTTTCCAGGTTACATTTTTGGATGACCACCAGGACCTCAGCTGCAATTTCCTCTGCTGTTTCTCTGTTCAATTCAACAAAATCAAGCAGTTTTGTTTACACAGATGTGCTGCCATCATATACAGCTGAAGTCGGGAGTTTACATACACCTTAGTCAAATACATTTAAACTCAGTTTTTCACAATTCCTGACATTTAATCCTAGTAAAAATACCCTGTCTTAGGTCAGTTAGGATCACCACTTTATTTTAAGAATGTGAAATGTCAGAATAATAGTAGAGTGATTTATTTCAGCTTTTATTACTTTCATCACATTCCCAGTGGGTCAGAAGTTTACATACTAATTTAGTATTTTATAGCATTGCCTTTAAAATGTTTAACCTGGGTGAAACGTTTCAGGCAGCCTTCCACAAGCTTCCCACAATAAGTTGGGTGAATTTTGGCTCGTTCCGCCTGACAGAGCTGGTGTAAGTGAGTCAGGTTTGTAGGCCTCCTTGCTCGCACATGCTTTTTCAGTTCTGCCCACAAATTGTCTATAGGATTGAGATCAGGGCTTTGTGACGGCCACTCCAGTACCTTGACTTTGTTGTCCTTAAGCCATTTTGCCACAACGTTGGAAGTATGCTTGAGGTCATTGTGCATTTGGAAGACCCATTTGCGACCAAGCTTAAACTTCCTGACTGATGTCTTGAGATGTTGCTTCAATAAAACCACATACTTTTCCTGCCTCTTGATGCCATCTATTTTGTGAAGTGCACCAGTCCCTCCTGCAGCAAAGCACCCCCACAACATGATGCTGCCACCCCCGTGCTTCACGGTTGGGATGGTGTTCTTCGGCTTGCAAGCCTCCCCCTTTTTCCTCCAAACATAACGATGGTCATTATGGTCAAGCAGTTCTATTTTTGTTTCATCAGACCAGAGGACATTTCTCCAAAAAGTACGATCTTTGTCCCCATGCGCAGTTGCAAACCGTAGTCTAGCTTTTTTATGGTGGTTTTGGAGCAGTGGCTTCTTCCTTGCTGAGTGGGCTTTCAGGTTATGTCTATAGGACTCGTTTTACTGTGGATATAGATACTTTTGTACCTGTTTCCTCCAGCATCTTCACAAGGTCATTTTGCTGTTGTTCTGGGATTGATTTGCACTATTCGCACCAAAGTACGTTCATCTCTAGGAGACAGAACACGTCTCCTTCCTGAGCGGTATGACGGCTGCGTGGTCCCATGGTGTTTATACTTGCGTACTATTGTTTGTTCAGATGAATGTGGTGCCTTCAGGTGTTTGGAAATTCCTCCCAAGGATGAACCAGACTTGTGGAGGTCTACAATTTTCTTTCTGAGGTCTTGGCTGATTTCTTTGGATTTTCCCATGATGTCAAGCAAAGAGGCACTGAGTTTGAAGGTAGGCCTTGAAATACATGTACACCTCCAATTGACTCAAATGATGTCAATTAGCCTATCAGGAGCTTCTAAAGCCATGACATAATTTTCTGGAATTTTCCAAGCTGTTTAAAGGCACAGTCAACTTAGTGTATGTAAACTTCTGACCCACTGGAATTGTGGTTAAGTGAAATAATCTGTCTGTAAACATTTGTTGGAAAAATGACTTGTGTAGTAGATGTCCTAACCGACTTGCCAAAACTAGTTTGTTAACAAGAAATTTGTGGAGTGTTTGAAAAACGAGTTTTAATGACTCCAACCTAAGTGTAACCTAAACTGGTCTAGGTCCTGTGTTACCAAAGTAGTTGCCCATGTTGCAAACACGTTACTCACTATGGCGTCACATTTTGTCCTAGCACATATAAACTTTGGCTCAGTAAACATGTAAACTTTGTCAGTTGTGCTGTGCAGTCCATAGATCTGTAACTATGATTGTGTCGCATAGTGTGGTATGCAAAGACACCCTCCTGCACAGCTAAACCATATTCTTCTTGGGAAGGCTCTACCTTCTTGAAGAATGTGGTGACAGAGGGCATACCAACACGGGCAATCAGAGAGGCTTTATGCTTTTTAGTCTGCTGATGTTCTACCACTGCCATTCTTCTCCGGCTGCCAATTGAAAGAGAGGAATTACAAAGGGTGCAGTGAACCATTCTATCGTCTTGACCTGAGTGTATAAATGGAAATTCTCTCACGTTGTCATAAAAAGTGCATTTCCGTTTCTTGGAAATTGTTCATTGTACCTCCTTCTGCTCTTCTTCACTCTCCTTGTGTCACTCTTCTTACTCAACTTTTTCTTCTCCTCTAATCTTTCTCCTCGTCTTTCTTCCTTTCCTTCTCTTTACCTTTCCACCTCACTCTTCTACACTCTCCTCGCTTCACTCTTTTTTCTCCCTTAATTTTTCCTTCTCCAATCTTAAATAATAAATAGTACACTATTAGATAAATTACTTTGGTTAACAAATTCCCATTGCTTGCCTCATTTTTGTATTTTATCTCAAAAACATTGTTTGGAACAATAAATTGGCAGGCTCTGTAATCATATCTGTGGTCCCGTGTGGCTCAGTTGGTAGAGCATGGTGTTTGCAACGCCAGGGTTGTGGGTTTGATTCCCACGGGGGACCAGTACGGGGGAAAAAATTTATGAAATGTATGCATTCACTACTGTAAGTCGCTCTGGATAAGAGCGTCTGCTAAATGACTTAAATGTACAAATTATATCTTTACCTTTCCTCCTTCATTCTTCCTCTCCACTGCTAATGTTATCCATGAACATTTCAAAATATATTTTCACACTACTTATTATAATGCCAAACCATTAAAATTGTAATCTACAAAAATATTCTCATAATTAATTGTGCATTCATTTAATATAATCATATTTTCAAAATAGCCCATCCACTGCATGTTTACAGCAGTTTTCTCTAAAACTAGCCCGAGCAAGTAGTTAGTAGAAGAAGAAGAGTGAATGAAGCTGGTATAGCGAGCAGCCCCCTCTGTTGGCCAAAACAAGATGCAGGCCTCCTTACTGTCCCTAGAATTTCTAAGCAAACAGCTAGAGGCAGGGCTTTCACCTACAGAGCTCAATTTTTATGGAATGGTCTGCCTATCCATGTGACAGACGCAGACTCGGTCTCAACTTTTACGTTTTTATTGAAGACTCATCTCTTCAGTAGGTCCTATGATTGAGTGTAGTCTGGCCCAGGAGTGTGAAGGTGAATGGAAAGGCACTGGAGCAACGAACCACCCTTGCTGTCTCTGCCTGGCCAGTTCCCCTCTTTCCACTGGGATTCTCTGCCTCAAACCCTATTACAGGGGCTGAGTCACTGGCTTACTGGTGCTCTTCCATGCCGTCCCTAGGAGGGGTGCGTCACTTGAGTGGGTTGAGTCACTGACGTGATCTTCCTGTCCGGGTTGGCACCCCCCCCCCCTCTTGGGTTGTGCTGTGGGGGAGATCTTCGTGGGCTATACTCGGCCTTGTCTGTAAGTTGGTGGGTGAAGATATCCCTCTAGTGGTGTGGGGGCTGTGCTTTGGCAAAGTGGGTGGGGTTATATCCTGCCTGTTTGGCCCTGTCTGGGGGGGGGGGGGTATCGTCGGACGGGGCCACAGTGTCTCCCGACCCCTCCTGTCTCAGCCTCCAGTATTTATGCTGCAATAGTTTATGTTTCGGGGGGCTAGGGTCATTCTGTTATATCTGGAGTATTTCTCCTGTCTTATCCGGTGTCCTGTGTGAATTTAAGTATGCGCTCTCTAATCCTCTCTCTCTTTTTCTTTCTTTCTTTCTTTCTTTCTTTCTTTCTTTCTTTCTTTCTTTCTCTCTCTCTCTCTCGGAGGACCTGAGCCCAAGGACCATGCTTCAGGACTACCTGGCCTGAAGACTCCTTACTGTCCCCAGTCCACCTGGCCGTGTTGCTGCTCCAGTTTCAACTGTTCTGCCTGCAGCTATGGAACCCTGACCTGTTCACCGGACGTGCTACCTGTCCCAGACCTGCTGTTTTCAACTCTCTAGAGACAGCAGGAGCAGTAGAGATAATCTGAATGATCGGCTATGAAAAGCCAACTGACATTTACTCCTGTGGTGCTGACCTGTTGCACCCTCTACAACCACTGTGATTATTATTTGACCCTGCTGGTCATCTATGAACATTTGAACATCTTGGCCTTGTTCTGTTATAATCTCCACCCGGCACAGCCAAAAGAAGATTGGCCACCCCTCATAGCCTGGTTCCTCTCTAGGTTTCTTCCTAGGTTCTGGCCTTTCTGGGGAGTTTTTCCTAGCCACCGTGCTTCTACACCTGCATTGCTTGCTGTTTGGGGTTTTAGGCTGGGTTTCTGTACAGCACTTTGTGACATCAGCTGATATAAGAAGGGCTTTATAAATACATTTTATTGATTTGTTTTCTCACCCGTCTACACAATATGCCCCATAATGACATATACCCCATAATTAGAAAACATACACATTTACTGAAAATAAAATACAGAAATTTCGAATTTACATAAGTATTCACACCCCTAAGTCAATACATGTTAGAATCACCTTTGCAGTGATTACAGCTGTGTCTTTCTGGGTACGTCTCTAAGAGCTTTGCACATCTGGATTGTACAATATTTGCCCATTATTATTATTTAAAAAATGATTCAAGCTCTGTCTGATAATTGATTGTTGGTCATTGCTAGACAATCATGTTCAAGTCTTGCCATCGATTGTCAAGCAGATATAAGTCAAAAGTATAACTCGGCCACTCAGGAACGTTCACTGTCTTCTTGGTAAGCAAGAAACAATGGCTGTGATAGGAAATAACTGAAAATGAATCAACAGCATTGTCGTTACTCCACAATACTAACATAAATTATAGAGTGAGAAGATGGATGCCTGTACAGAATACAAATATTCAAAAACATGCATTTGTTTGCAATAAGGCATTACTGCAAGAAATTTGGCAAATAAATCATATTTTTGTCCTGAATGTTTGGGGCAAATCCAACGCAACACATTGCTGAGTAACACTCATATTTCATATTTTCAACCTTGGTGGTGGCTGCATCTTGTTATGTGTATGCTTGGGTAGGAGGAATTGGAAAAGAGTTAAGCACAGGTAAACTCCTAGAGTAAAACTTGGTTCAATCTGCTTTCCAACAGAAACATGGAGACAAATTCACCTTTCAGCAGGACATTTACCCTAAACACAAGGCCAAATATACATGTTCCTGAGTGGCCTAGTTACAGTTTTGACTTAAATCGGCTTGAAACTTTGTGGCAAGACTTGAAAATGGCTGTCTAGCAATGATCAACAACCAACTTGACAGAGCTTGAAAATGTTTTAAATGTATAATGGGCAAATATTGTACAATCCAGGTGTGCAAAGCTCTTAGAAACGTACCCAGAAAGACTCACAGCTGTAATCGCTGCCAAAAGTGATTCTAACATGTATTGGAGGGGTTAAATCTGTTCAATACACTTTATCTCAGTTTCTTGATCTCTGACAGATGAACATGACAAAACACCAAATCAGAAAGGTGGCTTTAGGCTTAAAAAATAGAAATATATATTTTTTAGACATTTACGCGTCTTTCCTCAGCTCAGAGTGTCAGAGATGACTGACACTTTTCCATTGCATGAGGTTGAGTCAGTGGAGCCTCCATCTGATCATGTGATCTATTGTTGAGAAAACCAAGAACAGAACAGCACACACTAACAGCGTGCTAACTAATCAATCAAGCCTCCTCTCATACTGTATCGATAATAGATGCAATTCAATGTCCAAACATTCCAGTGAGGTATTAAAGTGTTTATTTACCTGTCCAGGCCCCAAAAGCTGTTTAAAGCATCACCATTTGTCCATCAGGACTAATCTTCCTGTGTTCATAAACAAACATGCAATACCTACCTATAAAACCCTCTCAGAACTCCACTAGTGCATAATGATTACAGGCTAGGGGCCAGGGATCGGGGGCTAGGGGTCGATTTGGGAATGGGAAAAATGTTTGTTAAAATGGCAACTCTCTGTCTCCCCCTGTATGTGACTCTGGAGAAGTTCCTGGGAATCACAGCATCTGACAACAGTGGTCTGACCTGTGACCCCCACTCTGGTTTGGTGGCCTATCCTGCTGGGTGAGGAGAGAGAGAGATCCGTGCTTGTATTTGTAAACAACAAAAGAGAGATTGCTGTCACAGTACAATGAAACACTGTTTGTGGTAACTGTGTGTGTGTTGTGTGCTACCATGGAGAAACCAAGTTTTTCCTCTGTTCTGACAGTGCTCATCGGATGTTTAAACCCATCAAGATGGCTCTGTAATACTCTGCCTTTATCCCGGGACTCATTCCCTACATTTGTTCCTCTGTTCTGAGGTTTTGCTTAGCTGTGCTCTGCACAAAGTTGCTGTTGCCTCATGCAGATTATGCAAGGTCCTGGCTCAACATTAGCAGTGCTGAATGAGTCCACACTAAGATTGGCTGGGGTTAGAGTGATGGACAAATGAAGTATTTAGTGGATAGTCAGAGTTTCTCAGGGTTGCTGCTAACACTGCCTGTAAGCAGAAACATTAAACAGAGGCAGAAATGCAGTAAGTAGGCTCTCCTTCCTAAAAACCTCTGTCATAACTGTATTATCATGCCAATGCCTGGAACAACAAGATCATTAGGTCATTGGACTAGCTCTGTGCCAAGGAGTGTGTGTGTGTGTGTGTGTGTGTGTGTGTGTGTGTGTGTGTGTGTGTGTGTGTGTGTGTGTGTGTGTGTGTGTGTGTGTACTGCATGCTCCTGGTACACTTAATAGTCCAGGGACCTGGTTCACGCAGAGCTGTGTTAAATATTCAGAGCTGCCAGGGTGTCTGCAACCCCATAATAACTGTGATCTGGTTGTGGTGATAGCAGGAAGTGATAGACATGCATTATGATGGGGACTCAGGAATCAGATTTGAATGGCAGGCAGGTAGAAGCTCAAAGAGTTTCACACGATTATCAGCCTGGCTTAGCTATACTGTTTAGGATCAATGGAAGCTTTGCAGTATTAATACTACTTTACATATTACATAGTCAGGATTAAGAGAAGCATTGTTGCAGGAATCAGAACAGTAGAATAAACAGCCCTTTGGAATCACCTGTTGGGTTGCTAGTGTTACTTCAGACATATCCCTACTGTTCTGTCCCTTCTGTATTCATAAAATACCAAATACCAAACCACAGCCTTTTTGGAAACGCAAATTGCCTTTATGTCATGTAGTTATTCTAGACAAGGCATGTGAGGCAATTTTTGAAAATGACACTGCATGGGCAAGTTCTGGTTCAATAAAGTTAACAGTGTAGTAGTTACAGTAGTAAAGACTACTGTGTAACCCTGGGGTGTGTGTGTGTGTGTGTGTATGTGTGTGTGTGTGTGTGTGTGTGTTGGAGAGTTCTCCAACAAAAAGCACCACATTTAGCTCTCTCTCATGTTGCTTTGATTTTAATCCTCAAAAGCTGATTGGCGGGTTTGCTTGAATATCTCCCTGTGTTGTACAGTAGATGTGTTAATGTTATCGCTCCATGATGTTGTGTTGATCTTCTGCGGCGTTTTGTCACCATGCCTCATATACTACCCACCACTGCGACCTGTATGCTCTCGTTAGCTGGCACTCGCTTCATATTCGTCGCCGAACACACTGGCTCCAAGTCATCTATAAGTCTTTGCTAGTTAAAGCCCAGCCTTATCTCAGCTCACTGGTCACCATAGCAGCACCCACCCGTAGCACGCGATCCAGCAGGTATATTTCACTGGTCACCCCCAAAGCCAATTCCTCGTTTGGCCGCCTTTCCTTCCAGTTCTCTGCAGCCAATGACTGGAACGAATTGCAAAAATCACTGAAGCTGGAGTCTTATATCTCCCTCACTAACTTTACGCCTCAGCTGTCAGAGCAGCTTACCAATCACTGTACCTGTACACAGCCCATCTGTAAATCGCCCACCCAACTACCTCATCCCTATATTATTTATTTTTTGCTCCTTTGCACCCTATTATCTCTACTTGCACATTCATTTTCTTCACTATCCATCACTCCAGTGTTTAATTGCTAAATTGTAATTATTTTGCCACTATGGCCTATTTATTGCCTTACCTCCCTAATCTTACTACATTTGCACACACTGTATATAGATTTTTCTATTGTGTTATTGACTGTACGTTTGTTTATTCCATGTGTAACTGTGTTGTTTGTGTCGCACTGCTTTGCTTTCTCTTGGCCAGGTCGCAGTTGTAAATGAGAACTTGTTCTCAACTGGTCTACCTGGTTAAATAAAGGTGGCCTACCTGGTTAAGTAAAGGTGAAATATATATTTTTAATCCCTGCTAGCCAATCAGAGCCGATAAAATCTCCCTCGCTGTCAGTGGATGAGTGCTCCGAAGTTGCCATAGCAGCAGGGGTCAAAGTACCAAGTACCATGCCCATAGGACTGCTATTGGTTATTTTGAGGAGGGTATGTCAATTGAATGCTTCCTAAATGTCCTTTTCATTTGGGTCATGGTTGAAGACTATAATATCCCCAATTGACTCTGTGATTATATTGATTGAAGTCCCCTACTATGAGGTGATGATAAATCTGTTACTGGAAGCAGAACAATCAGTAGGATGTGTCAGAGATAAAGTTGATGTCATAATCTTCGTCTTCTGAGGAGTAAGAAATATCGGACCAATACGCAGCGTGGTAAGTGTCCATACTTATACTTTTATTTTTTAAACGTGAACACTAACGAAAACGAACGCCAGTCCTGTAAGGCTACACAGCTATACAAAGAAACAACCACCCACAAACACAAGAGAAAATAAACCCACTTAAATATGGCCTCCAATTAAAAGCAACGGCAACTAGCTGCTTCTAATTGGAGGTCGTTCCCAAAACTAACATAGAAATAGACAAACTAGAAAACCCACATAGAAATAGAAAACAGAACATAAACCCAAAACCCCGAAACACACAAAACAACCACACCTCTGCCACGTCCTGACCAACTACAATAACAAAATGACCCCTTTACTGGTCAGGACATGACAGTTGAGGATATCCCTGCATCCCTGAGAGGATGATCTGACAACACACACACAGAGGAGCTGATCCACACACAATGTTTTTCATAGAGTCCCTGTATCCTCGGTTGACCCTGTCCTGAACTCTGACGTGGCCACAGTCAGGTTAAAGTAACAACCTCTAGACCTCTGATAGTGTGTGAGATGGTTCAGACAGAGTATATTGTGGCTGACACAGCATGTGTAATATCACTGTGACTTTATCCTTTTACCCATTCTAATTTGCCCTGTGTGACATTTCTGTGAATCAATAGTATCTACCCTTCCGCTATACATGTTGTGTTTGCAGAAGAACACAGTAATTGCTGCTAACAAGGTGTCCAGTAAGGTGGCAGCGGTGTTCTTCTCTGAGGACAGCTCCTACTTTGTGACAGCAGGGAACAGACACGTCAAGTTCTGCTACCTGGACCACTCCAAATCTATCAAGGTACTTCCATCTTTTTGTTTTCACTGCAGCGTTTGTGTGCAACAGTCACCAACCCTGGTTTGGATGAACCTGATGAACTCTTTGGTCTCTCTATAGGCCAGTGCTCCAGTCTCCTGATACTAATACCTATTAGCTAATAATAGTACCACAGGAGGTTGGTGGAACCTTAATTGGGGAGAACGGGCTTGTTCTAATGACTGGAGCGGAATAAGTATAATGGTATCAAATACATCAAACACATGGTTTCCAGGTGTTTGATGCCATTCCATTTGCTCCTTTCCAGCCATTATAATGAGCCGTTCTCCCCTCAGAAGCCTCCTGTGAATACTAATAATACTACTAATAATACTAATAACACTAGTGTTTCTGTTGTCTCTGTTGGTGCTGACATCTTCAGGACAGGAATACCGGTTTACTTAACGGAGGAATAAACACACATGTTCATCATTGGTGTCTTAACCAGAACGGGGGAAAATGCACTTTATTTATTTTCGCACATGCGCAGTCATACATCTCTCATAGGGCATGACTGTACCAGTGTAAGAACACAACTCAACAACATATTAGTCCACATGCCAACACCCCCACTTGCTCTTATACTGTACAAGTCGTATTCAACCTAACTTTATCAACACATTTAGCTTACAGTTATTCATCTCACAAATGTCAGTTTATATTCCAAACATGTAACCCAAGAATTTTTCATTTTTGAACTTCGTTACAGGTTTAGTCAAAACATCTGCAGCCATGTCTGCCGTTGGACAATATTCAATACTTATTTTACCATCACTGAGTGCAGATCGAATGAAATGATATCTGATGTCGACATGTTTACATCTCTGACGACACACTGGGTTCTTTGACAGAGCAATTGCACCTTGGTTATCTTCAAAGATTGTTACTGGTGTATATTGGCACTCACTATCCATCTCGCCCAATAACTGTACAAGGTACAAACTTTCTTGTGTAGTAGCAGCCAGTGCCATGTACTCTGCTTCACATGTAGATAAAGCTACTGTTGGCTGCTTCTTAGACCTCCATGAAATGACAGGTCCACATTTAGTTAAACTAAAACAATACCCTGTTATGCTTCGTCTGTCACTTTGATCTGCTGCCCAATCAGCATCACTATATGCTATGAGGTTGAGTTTTTCCACCCCCTTTTTGTAACACAACTCCTGATTCATTGTTCCCTTTAAGTACCTCAACACATGTTTAGCTGCTATCCAGTGTTGCTCTTTTGGTTCTGATAGGTATTGTGACAGCTTGCTGACAATCCAACTGATATCCGGTCTTGTACATGTCATCACATATATCAAGCTGCCTATCACTTCACGATACCTTTTTGAATCAATAAGTTCACCATCACCATCAAAGTTTGGTTTTTGTTCACATGGTGTTGACCTTGTTTTACAGTCTGACATACCAAACCTTTCCAGTATCTTGGTTATGTACCTTGTTTGGTTCATCGTTATTTTCCCTTCACTTTGTGTAAAATCAATGCCTAGGAAATGTCCAAGCCTCCCAAGATCTTTCATCTTAAATTTTTCACGTAACATTTATTTTACACTTGTGAGTGAGTCACTATCACTAGCAGCGATAATTAGATCATCGACCCAAATTATCAAAATGATCCTTTCTGTTGCAGTTTGTTTGTTATAAACACAGTGATCAGCTGGGTTCTGTGTAAAACCATTTTCACTAAGGTGATCATGCAACATTTTGTTCCAGTTCCTTCCTGACTGTTTCAGGCCGTACAGTGACTTGTTCAGTTTGCAGACTAGTTGCTCACCTGTATCTGACCTGACTTCAAAACCCTCTGGTTGCTCCATGTACACTTCACAGTCAATAGGAGCATGTAGATATGCTGTTTTGACATCCATCTGATGTAACTCTAAGTCATACTGAGCTGCTAGCTGCATCAAACAGCGTACTGATGTCATATTTGCAGTTGGAGAAAAAGTCTCCTTATAGTCTATTCCTGCCACTTGACTATACCCCTTTGCAACATATCTTGCCTTGTATGTCTCAGTCTCATCTGAATTGTTTTTGACCGCATAGACCCACCTGCCCCCCACTGCATTTTTACCCTCTGGCAGTGTGGTTAATGTGAATGTATCATTTTCCCTAAGGGAATCCATCTCCTCCTTCATAGCAGTAGCCCAAATCTCTGATTTTGGTGAAATCATTGCTTCTTTGAAGGTTTGTGGTGCATTGCACATTACTCTGTAGCAGTAGTCAACACTAGGTGGTATCTGGTCATCACATTTCACTTTACACTCATAGTCTTTTAAGTACTGGGGTTTCTTCCTCGCTCTGTCTGGATAGCGTGGACTCTGACCATCTGATGTCTCAATTTGCACATCTTGTGTCTCTTCTGAGTTTTGATCTGCCATCTTGGCTTTCGGCATGGGGTTTTCAAATCTCTCCCCATGAAGATCATCACTGATTTCCAAATCTGTCTGAGTTTGGTGTTCGACTACACCTTTTGTAACACACTTGACTAATCTGTTTTTAAGAACTTTCCCAGTGTCTGGGTAGTAGACTAGGTATGCTGGACTATTTTTATCATACCCGACAAAAATACCCTTTTCACATCTTGAGTCTAACTTTTTCTTGTTCTGTCTATATGCATAGCAAACAGATCCAAATTCTTTCATCTTTGAAAGATCAGGCTTTCTCCCAGTAAACATGTAGTGTGGAGTCTGTCCTACACGCTTATTGTAACACCTATTGCGAATTACTGCAGCAGTCATTACAGCATATGTCCACAAGTTCTTTGGTAGGTTGCTTTCAAGTAGCATGCATCTTGCCATTTCGAACAATGTTCTCCAATTTCTCTCAGCCGTCCCATTTTGATGGGGTGAGTAAGGGGCTGAAGTTTCATGTCTTATGGCGTTCTTACTGAGCAGTGACTGGAACTCTTTGGCTGTGAATTCTGTGCCATTATCTGACCTGACACACTTTATTTTCCCATAAGGGGCCACATCAGCAATAAACTTCTCAGTAGCTTTTACAGTATCACTCTTTGCTTTTAGGAAATACACAAAAACTGCCCCTGAATAATCATCCGTAAATGCTAGAATATATCTGAACCCATCTTTCGCCTCTGGCTCAATAGGGCCAGCCAAATCAGTGTGCACAAGCTCAAGAGCCGCTTTTGCTTTTTCATCAGGCTCTCTGTTTCTGCTCTGAACAAATTTTCCCTGAGTGCAGATTTCACAGTTGAGGGTAGATTTGTCAATCTTACCTGTGATTTTCATTCCCTCTGTCACATTTTCTAACTTTGACACATCCTCAAAATTACAGTGGCCAAGAATTTTGTGCCATGTGTGAATATCATAGCACCCATGACATCCATCATCATATTCATCACTTACAGTGTTAAGATAGTAAAGTCTATCGTACTCCTCGATGTCAAAAGTGGTACCGTTCTTGTGGATGAGCTTGTTACACCCCTGTCGAAAGTTGACTGAAGCTCCGTTGGCTGTCGCTGCTTTAACAGAGAAAATGTCCTGTGGAAACGACGGCACGTACAGCGCCTTCATCAGCGTTGTTTTTACCCGACGACCCGTGTTGTCTCTCAGGTAAACCTCCGCTGCACCTCTCCTCTCCGCGACACCATTCGTTCTTGTTCCGTCAGCCAGCTCCACGGAATGTTTTTCCGGTTTGAAAGTCTCGTCAAACTCCTTAAACTTCCCGATGTCCGTGACTATATGTGACGTTGCTCCCGTATCAACCATCAGCCCTTTCTGTTTCAGTCCACTAACCTGACAGTCACTTATTCTGAATGCAAATGTGTGGCTTTCAGCATCTGTTGCTTGTTTCACATTGTCTCTTCTTTTTCGTCTGCAATTTGCGTCAGTATGAGTGGAGCTCTTGCAAAAACTACACCACTTTCTCCGTTCTTTGCGCTCTCCAGTAACGGTACATTCCCGGGCCTTGTGCCCTTTCTGGCCACAGTTGAAGCAGGTTATCTCGGTCCCTTTATCTCTCCCTCTTGGCCAGCTAACTTTAATGTTACTTGCCTTCATCACGTCGTCGTCAGTGGAAATGGCGCTAAACTTCTCGGTGCTTTCATAGCTCCTCAACTTGGTTTTGAACTCGCCAAAAGTTGTCGGCTCGTCACTCTGCGTTATGTGGATGGCAAACGGCTTAAATGATTCGGGCAAACCTTTCAGAATCATTGCAATCAACAGCCCGTCACTTAAAGTCTCTTCAGCATTTCTCAGTGCTGTAATAGCCGTCTCAGCACGAATGATATAGTCCGTAACACTTTCGTCAGCGGCTTTCTGAAGAGAAGTTAGTTCAGTGTAGAGGCTAATCACACGTGGCTTCCCTTTACCTGCATAATGTTCCCTCAATATCTTCAACGCTTTTCTCCCATCATCTGCTGCTTCTCTCATTATCAGGGAAAGGCTTTTATCATCCAAAACCTGTATCAATTCGGCGTAGGCTTCTTCATTTTTCTCTCTGTCTTCTTCATCTTCATCCACGCTCAATATGGCGGCCTTTAGCCCAAGCAAACGCAAGTGCCCCAAAAACTTTGTCTCCCATAACTCGTACTTTTTTTCATCTCCGTCGAAATATAATCTATTCCATCGGCTTCCATGTTCCCTCCTGGGCCCATAACCTGTTGGTGCTGACATCTTCAGGACAGGAATACCGGTTTACTTAACGGAGGAATAAACACACATGTTCATCATTGGTGTCTTAACCAGAACGGGGGAAAATGCACTTTATTTATTTTCGCACATGCGCAGTCATACATCTCTCATAGGGCATGACTGTACCAGTGTAAGAACACAACTCAACAACATATTAGTCCACATGCCAACAGTCTCTCTACAGGCCAGCACTCCAGTCCCTCTGCTGGGGTGCTGTGGTCTCCTGGGGGAGCTGAGGAACAACTTATTTTGTGTTGTGGGTTTGGCTATAAGGCAGACAGCACCTTCAGCATCACATTCACAGGCCCGCTCTCTGAGCTCAACAGCAAGAGGATGCTGGACCAGTGGGTGGGTCTATGGGTGAGTCACTGCGTTTACACAGGCAGCCCAGTTCTGATCTTTTTCCCCCTGGGGAGGGGCTTGGTGAATGACATTGGAGTGTGAAGATGCCTTTAACAGGTGGCTTCATGCTAAGACATGGCTGGCGTGTGTCTGTTGTGTGAAAGGGGTTCATGTCTGTCTTTGGTATGGACTCTGTCCAACTGTAGGCTCTATAGAGGTTTGTGTGTGTCCTGTGTCCTGCCAGCGATAAGGGGATCACAGAGAGATAATAGTTAGGGACGGGGACAGGATGTGTTTGTAACACTTCCAATGGGAACACCTTCATCCATCCAAGTCCAACCAGGAGTGAGGCCAGGACACTGAGCTTAGATGTAACCTAGAACATTACTGACTGGATCCTTGTGTCTTTTAGACTAGATTTTCTCTGTTGCATAATTTCCGGTCTGTAGACCTCTATGTCTGAGAAGTACCTCCAAATTACTTTTTAATGATATTGATTGATTAATTGGTAGACTGATTGACTGGTTGATTGATCTCCTCCTGCCCCTGTAGACCAGTGTGGCCAGGTCTCTGTGTGTGTCAGAGGAGCTGGTCTTCTGTGGCTGTGCTGATGGCATGGTGTGAGCCTTCAGCCCCGCTGACCTGGGGTTCATCTGTACGCTGCCACGACTACACCACCTCGGCACTGCGTGTCCACTGTAACACAGGCCAGGTGTGACACACACACACACACACACACACACACACACACACACACACATTTGGCTAAAAGTTACCCTTAGGTACAGATCTAAGAACACCTTACCTTTCCCAATGCTAACCACCATTTTTATATCAGTGTCTATGGGCAACTTCACATCCCTGTTTTACAAACACCATATTATGAGATGAATGAAGCAGGTTACTCCTGGTATACCATGCATTAATATTAGTCACATATTCCTTCCTTCCTCCCATCAGCCACCTGTTCACTAAAAAGATGGCCGCCCGCTACCCTGACTTGGTGGCAGTGACCTATGACCCGGTCAGTCATTGGTTGAGCTGTGTGTATAACAACCACAGCCTGTATGTGTGGGACGTCAGGGACCTCCATAGAGTGGGCAAGGTGCACTCTGTTCTCTATCACGCTGCCCGTGTCTGGGACCTGCAGGTAAGAAAAAGAATGGCAAGATATCAGAGTGACGTGATGGCTGTAGAAATGATTCATTGTGCTGTGGTTGAGGGTATAAGGAAGTACCTCAGCACTATACAGATTGTGTTACTATACTTTTCCATCGTATCCTTCTCCATTACGTTTTTCTCCCCGCGCTGCTGATGGCTATTTTGGTCCGCTCATACAGGAGTAATAAAGTAATTCTACTTCCCGCCGCTATGCTCTCTGTTCTCCAGATGTTCCCAGAGGTCTCAGAGGACCCAGAGTCTGGCTTGGTTTCTGGAATGTTCCTCAGCTGTTCAGCAGACAACACAGTCAGACTGTGGAGTTCAGAGGGTCAAGGACACACTAAAACACACCATGTTCTCTGTAAGGTGAGTGTTCCACGTCTCACAATGTAGTCAGGTAGATACACTATTGCTGCTATAACAGCCTCCACTCTTCTGGAAAGGCTTTCCACTAGATGTTGAAACATTGCTGTGGGGACATACTATCATTCAGCCACAAGAGCATTAGTGAGGTCGGCCACTGATGTTTAGGCCTGGCTCGCAGTCGGCGTTCCAATTCATCCCGAAAGGTGTTCGAAGGGGTTGAAGTCAGGGCTCTGTGGAGGCCAGTCAAGTTCTTCCCCACCGATCTCGACAAACCATTTCTGTATGGACTTCACTTTGTGCACGGCGGCAGTGTCATGTTGAAACAGGAAAGTGCCTTCCCCAAATTGTTGCTACAAAGTTGGAAGCACAGATTTGTCTAGAATGTCATTGTATGCTGTAGCGTTAACATTTCCCTTCACTGGAACTAAGGGGCCTAGCCCAAACCATGAAAAACAGCCCCAGACCATTATTCCTCCTCCACAAAACTTTACAGTTGGCACTAAGCGTTTGGGCAGGTAGCGTTCTCCTGGCATCCACCTAACCCAGATCCGTCCGTCGGACGGCCAATTTCCACTTCTCCAGATTCCAATGGCGGTGAACATTATTTACACCACTCCAGCGGACGCTTGGCATTGCGCATGGTGATCTTAGGCTTGTGTGCGGCTGCACGGCCATTGAGACCCATTTCATGAAGCTCCCGACAAACAGTTCTTGTGTTGACGTTGCTTCCAGAGCCAGTTTGGAACTTGGTAATGAGTGTTGCAACCAAGGACAGACGATTTTTAAGCGATATGTGCTTCAGCACTCGGCGGTCCCATTCTGTGAGCTTGTGTGGCCTATCACTTCGCGGCTGAGCCGTTGTTGCGCCTAGACGTTTCCACTACACAATAACAGCACTTACAATTGACCAGGGCAGCTCTAACAGGGCAGACATTTTACGAACTGACTTGTTAAAAAGGTGGCATCCTATGACGGTGCCACGTTGAAAGTCACTGAGTTCTTCAGAAAAGCCATTCTACGCCAATGTTTGTCTATGGAGATTGCATGGCTGTGTGCTCGAATTTATACACCTGTCAGCAACAGGGGTGTCCACATACTTTTGTATACATAGTGTAGCAACCCACCTCTTCACGTGAAAAGCTGTATTGTGTTGAGATAAACTGTTAAACATCTTGCTGTATTGGTTCCTGGGAGTATTCATGTTCCCTCACTTCCGCTGCACTCCAGCCATCCTTACTTCATTCATCCACCTCTCTACCCCTCAGGACCTGTTGAAGGTGATCTATATGGATGGAAACACCGCCGCCCTGGTGGATACAGAGGGAAGTGCGTCAGTAAGCACAGAGAAGACAGACAGTCAGACAGCAGAGACCAGGACAGGCAGCCCCAATGGGAAACACCTGGCGTCTGGAGATCGCAACGCGATACTGAGGTGGCGAACGGGATCAGAACAGGATAAAAAATGGTATTGGGATGGAATGGGGATGGGATGGCGATGGAATGGGATGGGGATGGAATGGGGATGGGGATGGAATGGGGATGAATGGGATGGGGATGGAATGGAATGGGATGGGATGTGGATGGGATGGAATGGGATAGGATGGGGATGGGGATAGAATGGGGATGGGGATGTGGATGGGATGGGAATGGAATGGAATGGGATGGGATGAGATGGGATGGGATGAGATGGGATGGGATGAGATGGGGATGGAATGGGATGGGGTTGGGATGGGGATGGGATTGGGATGGGATTGGGATGGAATGGGGATGGGGATAGAGTGGGATGGGGATGGGATGGGGATGGGATGGGATGGGATTGGGATGGAATGGAATGGAATGGAATGGGATGGGGATGGAATGGGATGGGATTGGGATGGGATGGGATGTGGATGGAATGGGGATGGGGATGGGGATAGAGTGGGATGGGGATGGGATGGGGATGGGATGGGATGGAATGGAATGGGGATGGGGATGGGGATAGAGTGGGATTGGGATGGGATGGGATGGGATTGGGATGGGATGGGGATGGGGATGGGGATAGAGTGGGATTGGGATGGGATGGGATGGGATTGGGATGTGGATGGGATGGGGATGGAATGGGATGGGATGGGGATGGAATGGGATGGGGAGGTGATGGGGATGGGATGGGGATGGGATGGGTGATCAGTCCAGATTACGGTGATCAGTCCAGATGAGAAACAGTGGCGCGCCCCCTCAAGCCAATGTCTCCACACCTTCAGGGCCCTGACCACGGCTAGCAACTCCCTGTCCCCCACATCATAGTTACGCTCCGCCGGACTCAGCTTCTTAGAAAAGAAAGCACAGGGGCGAAGCTTCGGGGGCGCGCCCGAGCGCTGTGAGAGCACGGCTCCCACCCCAGCTCCCACCCCAGCCTTGGACGCATCCACCTCCACTATGAATGGCAAAGAGGGATCCGGATGCGCCAACACTGGAGCATCGGTAAACAGAGCCTTCAGCCGACTAAAAGCCCTGTCCGCCTCCGCCGACCACCGCAATCGCACCGGCCCCCCCTTCATCAGTGACGTAATGGGAGCCGCCACCTGCCCAAAGCCCCGGATAAACCTCCGGTAGTAATTGGCAAACCCCAAGAACCCGCTGCACCTCCTTCACCGTGGTGGGAGTCGGCCAATTACGCACGGCTGTAATGCAGTCACATTCCATCACCACCCCGGATGTGGAAATGCGATACCCCAGAAAGAGACGGCTGGTTTGGAGAACTCACATTTCTCGGCCTTGACATACAGGTCATGCTCCAACAGTCTCCCAAGCACTTTGCGCACTAGAGACACATGCGCGGCGCGTGTGGCGGAGTAGATCAGAATGTCATCGATGTACACCACCACACCCTGACCGAGCAGGTCCCGGAGAATCTCGTCCACAAAGGATTGGAAGACGGCTGGAGCATTCTTCAACCCATACGGCATGACGTGGTACTCATAATGGCCAGATGTGGTACTAAATGCGGTTTTCCACTCGTCCCCCTCTCGGATACGCACCAAATTGTACACGCTCCTGAGATCTAGTTTTGTGAAGAAGTGCGCCCCGTGAAATGACTCCACCGCCGTGGCGATGAGAGGTAGCGGTTAACTGAAACCCACCGTGATGGAATTTAGACCTCTATAGTCAATGCACGGACGCAAACCCCCCTCCTTCTTCTTCACAAAAAAGAAGCTCGAGGAGACAGGTGATTTGGATGGCCGACTGTATCCCTGCCTCAAGGACTCAGTGACGTATGTCTCCATAGCCACTGTCTCCTCTTGAGACAGGGGATGCACGTGACTCCTGGGAAGTGCAGCGTCAACCTGGAGGTTTATCGCACAATCTCCTCGTCGATGAGGTGGTAATTGAGTCGCCTTCATTTTACTGAAAGCGATAGCCAAATCGCCTGTATCGACTAGCGCCTAAAGCTGGGAGTGAGGGGAAAACTCAGGAAAGGAAACTAACGCATGCATATGGCCGACAGGGGGCTCTGGGTGAGGCTGGTGCTGACTCACCTGAGATGTCGAAGGAGTGCTCTGCCTGCCCTCTGGACTCCCGGACGAGCTTCTCCAGCACCGGTCAGCAGTTTGCCCTCTGCGAACACAGTGGGTGCAGGAGAAGGCTCCCCCTCCAGTCTTCCTGGCTGCAGCCCCTATCTCCATGGGCGTTGGAGCAGGAGGGCTGGGAGGTGGAATGAACAGGGCCCGGTTCGGACGCCCGCAGGTGGCCAGCAGGTTGTCCAGTCTGATGGACAAATCAATGAGCTGGTCCAGGGTGATGGTGGTATACCGACATGCTAGCTCCCTCAGACTACAGCGGTAGTGATCAATCAGGGCCCTCTCATTCCACCCCACTCCAGCGGCCAGGGTCCGGAACTCCAACGCAAAGTCCTGCGCGCTCCTCGTCTCCTGTCTCAGGTGGAACAATCGCTCACCCGCCGCTTTACCCTTCGGTGGATGATTGAATACAGCACGGAAGCGGTGGGTGAACTCCGGGTTGTGGTCCCTGGCCGAGTCCGGACCGTCCCAAACGGCGTTGGCCCATTCCAGGGCTCTACCAGTGAGACACGAGACGAGGACGCTGACGCTCTCCTCTCCCGAGGGAGGAGGACGGACGGTCGCTACGTACAGCTCCAGCTGGAGTAGGAACCCCTTACACCCAGCGGCCGTCCCATCGTACTCCCTCGGGGGCGCGAGTTTAACCCCACTGGTACTGGGTGTTGTCGGCGCTGGTAGGGGCGCAGGCTGTTGAGCAGCCGCGTTAGTGGGGGAGGGAGCGCTTCTCTCCCAGCTCTCCAAACGTGCCAACACCTGGTCCATGGCGGTGCCCAGACGATGGAAGATGGTGGAGTGTTGGGCAAGCCATTCCTCCATGGACGGGGTTGGCGCTTCAGCTCCTGCTGACCCCATTCTGTGGTGCGGGATTCTGTCAGGAACTCAAAGCAGCAGGAGGGGTGAAGTCAGGCGCAGGAGACCAAGATCCGTGAACACACGTTTTAATAGGCA
Source organism: Salmo trutta (assembly GCF_901001165.1). Lineage (NCBI taxonomy): Eukaryota > Metazoa > Chordata > Actinopteri > Salmoniformes > Salmonidae > Salmo > Salmo trutta. The sequence continues at coordinate 16,529,175 of NC_042957.1, forward strand.
ATAGACCAAACTGCCACCACCATGTAAGGCAGGGCGAAAATACAACACAGTAGAGCCCGAAAAAGCAGAGTAGGGGCGCAGCCCAAAACTCGTAGCCTTAGTAGACAAAAATGCAGAGGGAAATGCCTAAAACCCCAACCTAACCAAACCAGACAAAAACAAACCTGCACAATACCCAAACCTAAACAGAGAGACTAAATACCCCCCCACTAACGATCTAACACAACACAGGTGCACACATGAACCAGACCTCACCAAAAGAAAAAATTTAAAGAGGATCGGTGGCAGCTAGTAGGCCGGCGACGACGACTGCAGAGCGCCGCCGAACGAGGAGAGGCGCCACCTTCAGTCGACGTTGTGACACTGGTATGGAAAATCTGTATCAATATCACTTGCGTTTTTTTCGATCCGATATCAATATCATATCAGTTTGAATGAATAACATTGCAACTGTGTGGACTTTACTTCCACGGCTTTGTGAACTTCATACAACTGTGTGAACTTTACTTCCACGGCTTAGTGAACTTCATACAACTGTGTGGACTTTACTTCCACGGCTTTGTGAACTTCATACAACTGTGTGAACTTTACTTCCACGGCTTAGTGAACTTCATACAACTGTGTGGACTTTACTTCCACGGCTTTGTGAACTTCATACAACTGTGTGAACTTTACTTCCACGGCTTAGTGAACTTCATACAACTGTGTGGACTTTACTTCCACGGCTTTGTGAACTTCATACAACTGTGTGAACTTTACTTCCACGGCTTTGTGAACTTCATACAATTGTGTGAACTTTACTTCCACGGCTTTGTGAACTTCATACAACTGTGTGAACTTTACTTCCATGGCTTTGTGAACTTCATACAACTGTTTTCTGGTTGCCCATTGGGCCAAGTTTGAATGTTCTGGGGGCTTACCCAACAAGTTAGAATACAATGGGAAGCCTGTTGATGGCCCAGTTAAGTATGCTAAGTTGAGAACCTGTGAGAACAGTCATGTATTTAGGAACAGTCATGTATGTATGCCCTTTTATATAATAATGTTGGTTAACAGCAAGGATGAACCGATATCACCACATTCCTTGCTCATATCGATATCAAATCGAATTATTGGTGTGGGTATCCACCACTTTTCAACCTTTTTGTTGTGCCCCATGCAGGTGCAGACTGATCCGTCTGCACAGTATGTTGCCACTAGCTGCTCTGATAAGAACATCAGCGTCTTTGACACTATGTTTGGACCCTCTGGTAACACATCATGCCATACTGTATACTGCACACACACACCACAACACAACACAACATACATACACAGTATGAAAACAGCCAGCTGCCAGCTCAGTATCTCTGAGTATCTCTCTCTTCCTGTTCTCAGAAGTAGTGACTGGGATGAAGTTCACCAACGACTGTAAACATCTCATGTCTGGGGACAGGCATGACCCCCCCTGTCATAATGGCAGGAACATGTGTGTCTTTGTGCCTGTCAAAGCTGTCATGGTGGCTAGATATATCTCCCTGATCACTGTATCTTTGTGTGGCGTCTGGCTCCAGAGCTGGCAATGAATATGAGAAAAGTCTTTCCCAGCTCAGACGAACCCCCCTCACACCCCTCTGCAACACCTCCACACTCAGGTAAATGATTGGATATCTCAAGTCTATCCTGGACCTGAGACAGCTAGACGCCTTCTCCATCACCGGCTCCTCCCATAAAAAAGGCTCTGCCTCAAGGTTCAGAGAGAAGCAGGGAGCACCTCCAGCCTGCACAGGGCCTCTGTGAGTAAAGAGGGAGAGAGAAGCAGGGAGCACCTCTAGCCTGCACAGGGCCTCTGTGAGTAAAGAGGGAGAGAGAAGCAGGGAGCACCTCAAGCCTGCACTGGGCCTCTGTGAGTAAAGAGGGAAAGAGAAGCAGGGAGCACATCTAGCCTGCACGGGGCCTCTGTGAGTTAAGAGGGAGAGAGAGGGGAAGGTACCTTAATAGAGGTCATATCTATAGCCAATAGATCACTAATAGATCCTCAACCCCACTCTGATGACCCCTAAGCCCAACACCCCTAACCCTGACCCTGACCTGGGCTCCCAGGGGACTGATGGAGGTGTGCTGTACCCCGAGGGGAGCGAAGACGCGGCCAGTGGACGGTGCAGGTAATCCACACTCACACATAAGGACACATATATTATGCAGATAAACACACCACTTCTACCTTCAGAATTTTGCCTTTAATTTTCCTCTTTATCTGTCCTCTTGCTGTCTCTGTGTTTCTCTCTATTTTTTTCCCTGCTGTACCAATGTGGTGCCTAAATATTCCTTCTGCCTTTTCGCTGTTCTCTCCTCTCTCAATTCAATTCAATTTAAGGCGTTTTATTGGCATGGGAAACATATGTTAACATTGCCAAAGCAAGTGAAATAGATAATAAACAAAAGTGAAATAAACAATGAAAATTAACAGTAAATATTACACTCACAGAAGTTCCAAAAGAATAAAGACATTTCAAATGTCATATTATGTCTATATACAGTGTTGTAACGATGTGCAAATAGTTAAAGTACAAAAAGGGAAAATAAATGAACATAAATATGGGTTGTATTTACAATGGTGTTTGTTCTTCAATGGTCGCCATTTTCTTGTGGCAACAGGTTACAAATATTTCTGCTGTGATGGCACACTGTGGTATTTCACCCAGTAGATATGGGAGTTTATCAAAATTGGGTTTGTTTTCGAATTCTTTGTGGATCTGTGTAATCTGAGGGAAATATGTGTCTCTAATATGGTCATACATTTGGCAGGAGGTTAGGAAGTGCAGCTCAGTTTCCACCTCATTTTGTGGGCAGTGTGCACATAGCCCATCTTCTCGTGAGAGCCAGGTCTGTCTGTCAGTCAGTCCATTTTAGTCATTTAGCAGACACTCTTATCCAGAGCGACTTACAGTAGTGAATACATACATTTCATGCATTTTTTTTTGGTACTGGCCCCCCATGGGAATCAAACCCACAACCCTGGCGTTGCACACACCATGCTGGCATTGCAAACACCATGCTCTACCAACTAAGCCACAGGGAAGACCACTATCTCTCTCTTTCTCTCTCTTGCTTCTCCTTAATTTTGGAAGAAATAAATTTGTTTCAAACTGTTCAACTGTTGTCTTGCTCTCTCTTTGAGTGAGCTACTCACCACATTTGATGCAGTGCTAGCTAGCTATAACTTATTCTTTCAGTACTAGATTCATTCTCTGATCTTTTGATTGGGTGGACAACATGTCAGTTCATGCTGCAGGAGCTCTGATAGGCTGGAGGATGTCATAATGTCTGTGTAAGTCTATGGAAGGAGGTGAGAGCCAGGAGCCTCCTAGGTTTTGTATTAAAGTCATTGTACCCAGAGGAGGATAAAAGCTAGCTGTCCTCCGGCTACCTACACCACGGTGCGACCCTACAGAGGAAGATAAAAGTGTCTAGTAACGACGAGGCGATGAGGAAAGTCTATGACCCACTAGATGACAGTCACCATGAGACCTTCCTTAACTTGCACTTTCAAAAACTGGCTGAGCCCAGCAATATGGGTAAGAGAGAACACAGGCACACACTCACATTTTGTACGTAGAGGTGATATTTTACCCCCCCCTGGGAACGTTGAAATGATTTGCCGCCTCCCCAGCGGAGCACAGCAGAGCTCTCAGTAGCAATATGTCAGCACCATTCCTGGCCAGAAGCTCAAACAACATGTAACGGGACAGACAAGGGATCCTTTAAAGGGAGATTTTCCTACTTACCCAGAGTCAGATGAACTCGTGGATACCATTTTTATGTCTCTACTTGCAGTATGAAGGAATTTAGAGGTAGATTTGTGAGCCAATGCTAACTGGCATTAGCACAGTGACTGGAAGTCTACTGGTAAGGTAAAATACGCTGTGTCACATTAAGACTTTATCACACATACTTCTTGAAGCGCATTTATACTTTCACATGTACGCAACAACAACAATGCTTTTTTTCATTGTCTAGAGTTGCGTTCACACTGCCTAGTACAGAACTGTACACTGTAACCAGGTGATGTTCCAATCTCTACAGAAGAATCCCTCTGTTTGCCAAAGCCCATGAGAGGGAGCAGAGGTCTTTGGTGTCCAAGGTGAGGCCCCTGATCGAGGGGGCACAGGGGAAGGGCCACGAAGACAGGGAGAGGTCCATGTCCCCAGGGAGAAAGCAGAAGGGGAGAAAGTAAGTAGCTATAGAGAGGATAAAAGACTCTTTACACAGGTTATTTGTTTTGTTGTAAAAAAGGTATAATATATTTGTAAAAAAGCATTATACAAAGGAAATGTTATTAATTGCTTGATTGATTGACTGAATTTATTGATATTTAAAAGTAGTAAGCTGCTCCAGCCGGATACATAAAAAATTATCTAGGATAAAAACACAATAAAGGCTTATTTCCATTGTGGTCCTCATTTTTCAGCAAGATGACAGAAGGGCAAGACTGACACTACACATGCACTCAATGCAACTAAAACAACAACAATAGCAATGTACAACAATGGATTGTTGAAGCTTCTCTCCATGTGTCATGCTGGAGGTGTGTGCTCCAGAGAGGGGCCCTGTGCTGCGCTCCCACCCCCAGAAGAAGAGGCCTCTTGGGGATCACCTGTGGAGGATCTCAAGCCCCCTGGACAGAGCTCCAGCCTTTCTGGACCGAGAAATGGTGGACTAGAGAAGTCCCAGTCTGCACAGAACCTGGCCACAGAGGGTGTTGCTCAGTACCTCTGATGTTCAGTACAGCACATACAGTACATTCTACTACTGTAGGTAATAATAACCTAGCCTCAGAGGAGGAGTACAACAGCTTCACAAGACACATGATCTTGGAGGTGATATTTGTAAACACCTGTCTAACACTGACATTCTGTCTAATTGACAGTAAGCAGTAAAATCATTGTACTTCTATCTAGCCAGTGTATTTCTACTTTATCAATGACTCTACTGCTGCTCTACCCACCCGTAGCTCCCCGCTCCCCCAACCCCTCCAGTAATAGAGGAGAAAGTTTACATTAACTGACACTTTTGTGCAATGGAGTACTGATACTTTTCTCAACTGATCGTACTATTTGTCTTACTCTACTTGTGTTTCAGAATGGATGCTGAATGTCTATTTCTCCTGATTTTACTGATTTGATTTGATTTACTAGGATCCCTATTAGCCGACGCAAATGGCAACAGCTAGTCTTACTGGGGTCTGACACATAACGAAAAAGACAATACAGACAAAAGACTACAATTTACATAAATGTAAAAACATGAACATATAGTATGTGTGTGTGCATCTATCAGTTACACGTACCTGCCATTAACGTGTGTGTGTGTGTGTGTGTGTGTGTGTGTGTGTGTGTGTGTGTGTGTGTGTGTGTGTGTGTGTGTGTGTGTGTGTTTTACACATACCTGTGAGTACATACAACAAGTAGGTCACATGAGGGAGTGGCGTTGTGTCGTGAGGCTGCTTTATTTGTTTTTTGAAACCAGGTTTGCTGTTCACTTGCGCTATATAAGATGGGAGTTCTGTGCGCTCATGGCTCTGTATAATACTGTATGTTTCCTTGAATTTGTTATGTACCTGAGGACTGTGAAAAGACCCCTGGTGGCATGTCTGGTGGGGTAAGTGTGCGTGTCAGTGCTGTGTGTAAGTTGACTATACAAACAATTAGGAATTTCCAAAACAACGTTTGTTATAAAAACAAGAAGTGACGCAGTCAGTCTCCTCGATTCTTAGCCAAGAGAGACTGGCATGCATAGTATTAATATTAGCCTTCTGATTGTAATGGGATGTTAGTTGTGTGCATTGAATCCTGACAGTCAAGTCAGTCTTGATATTGCTGATATTGAGGTCTCATACAATATACGATGTAAAACTTCATTCAATTTAATGGTATTATTTCATACAATTTTTGTTATTTACTACCCCTGTAGGGCACTGAATGCCCTCATATGGAGACCTTCAGTGAATCAGTGTAATGCACTGTATCTACTGATACCTTGAGTCAGAAAGGCATCATAAGCATAAAGTATGTTTATTTACATAGACGTTCAACAGAAAATAGATATAAAATATTATACACATTTAAATGAAATGGCATTGCTTAATTCTTAGTCCTTCATACCTTGTAAATTTCACACATTTGCAAAAGGATTGTTTTTTTTGTAGAGTTAGTGGGCATTAATGCAGTATTATGTTTGCAGCTCGTCACTATCATAATCATCATCACCATTATCACCATCATAATCAGAAAAAAGTTGCAAAGACTAACTGCAGATTGATGCCATGTTATGCATGTAGCCTATGCTGAGTGTTGTATAATATAGTGATGTCATGTGTATGGTTGTCATGGTATCGTGTCTACGTTGACAGAGGTGATGATGACATCATGGAGGATGTTGATGCGATCGATCTGGTTGAGTTCTCTGATGCGGTGTTTAAACTCAAACAGCTGAGCTCCGTTCACAGCCACCTTAAACTCGCCGGACGTAACCAAAATCTTCATCTGAAACACAGGACAGAAACACTGGTGGCCAGATTGTCTTTGCAAAATAACCTGGTTAGATAAAGGTCTGTGAAAGCTACATCTGACCACCTCTCAGACACTCAACTGTACATGGACTCAACAAAAGCTTTCATCAGAAAAATACAAATTATTGATGTAGAGGATATCTGACAGTGCTGATCTATAACCCACTTTAACTACTTTATCCCTGTATTCACCATTACTAGTAGAGAACTGGCCATTGGTAACATTAACAATAGAGATGTTAGTCAGCACAGTACAGGTTGTTAGTCAGTACAGTATAGGTTGTTAGTCAGTACAGTATAGGTTAGAGTTGTTAGTCAGTACAGGTTAGAGTTGTTAGTCAGTACAGTATAGGTTGTTAGTCAGTACAGTATAGGTTAGAGTTGTTAGTCAGTACAGTATAGGTTAGAGTTGTTAGTCAGTACAGTATAGGTTAGAGTTGTTAGTCAGTACAGTATAGGTTGTTAGTCAGTACAGTATAGGTTGTTAGTCAGTACAGTACAGTACAGGTTGTTAGTCAGTACAGTACAGGTTGTTAGTCAGTACAGTATAGGTTGTTAGTCAGTACAGTACAGGTTGTTAGTCAGTACAGTACAGGTTGTTAGTCAGTACAGTACAGGTTAGAGTTGTTAGTCAGTACAGTATAGGTTAGAGTTGTTAGTCAGTACAGTACAGGTTAGAGTTGTTAGTCAGTACAGTACAGGTTGTTAGTCAGTACAGTATAGGTTAGAGTTGTTAGTCAGTACAGTACAGGTTGTTAGTCAGTACAGTATAGGTTAGAGTTGTTAGTCAGTAAAGTATAGGTTGTTAGTCAGTACAGTATAGGTTGTTAGTTAGCACAGTATTGGTTGTTAGTCAGTACAGTATATGTTAGAGATGTTAGTCAGTACAGTATAGGTTAGAGTTGTTAGTCAGTACAGTATAGGTTAGAGATGTTCGTCAGTACAGTATAGGTTAGAGTTGTTAGTCAGTACAGTATAGGTTAGAGTTGTTAGTCAGTACAGTATAGGTTAGAGTTGTTAGTCAGTACAGTATAGGTTGTTAGTCAGTACAGTATAGGTTGTTAGTCAGTACAGTACAGTACAGGTTGTTAGTCAGTACAGTATAGGTTGTTAGTCAGTACAGTATAGGTTGTTAGTCAGTACAGTACAGGTTGTTAGTCAGTACAGTACAGGTTGTTAGTCAGTACAGTACAGGTTGTTAGTCAGTACAGTACAGGTTAGAGTTGTTAGTCAGTACAGTATAGGTTAGAGTTGTTAGTCAGTACAGTACAGGTTAGAGTTGTTAGTCAGTACAGTACAGGTTGTTAGTCAGTACAGTGTAGGTTAGAGTTGTTAGTCAGTACAGTACAGGTTGTTAGTCAGTACAGTATAGGTTAGAGTTGTTAGTCAGTAAAGTATAGGTTGTTAGTCAGTACAGTATAGGTTGTTAGTTAGCACAGTATTGGTTGTTAGTCAGTACAGTATAGGTTAGAGATGTTAGTCAGTACAGTATAGGTTAGAGTTGTTAGTCAGTACAGTATAGGTTAGAGATGTTAGTCAGTACAGTATAGGTTGTTAGTCAGTACAGTACAGGTTAGAGTTGTTAGTCAGTACAGTATAGGTTAGAGTTGTTAGTCAGTACAGTATAGGTTGTTAGTCAGTGCAGTATAGGTTGTTAGTACAGTATAGGTTGTTAGTCAGTACAGTATAGGTTGTTAGTCAGTACAGGTTAGAGTTGTTAGTCAGTACAGTATAGGTTAAAGTTGTTAGTCAGTACAGTATAGGTTGTTAGTCAGTACAGGTTAGAGTTGATAGTCAGTACAGTATTGGTTAGAGATGTTAGTCAGTACAGTATAGGTTCTTAGTCAGTACAGGTTAGAGTTGTTAGTCAGTACAGTATAGGTTGTTTGTCAGTACAGGTTAGAGTTGTTAGTCAGTACAGTATAGGTTAGAGTTGTTAGTCAGTACAGTATAGGTTGTTAGTCAGTACAGTATAGGTTGTTAGTCAGTACAGGTTAGAGTTGATAGTCAGTAAAGTATAGGTTAGAGTTGTTCGTCAGTACAGTATAGGTTAGAGATGTTAGTCAGTACAGTATAGGTTCTTAGTCAGTACAGTACAGGTTAGAGTTGTTAGTCAGTACAGTATAGGTTGTTTGTCAGTACAGGTTAGAGTTGTTAGTCTGTACAGTATAGGTTAGAGTTGTTAGTCAGTACAGTATCGGTTAGAGTTGTTAGTCAGTACAGTATAGGTTGTTAGTCAGTACAGTATAGGTTGTTAGTCAGTACAGTATAGGTTAGAGTTGTTAGTCAGTACAGTATAGGTTAGAGTTGTTAGTCAGTACAGTATAGGTTAGAGTTGTTAGTCAGTACAGTATAGGTTAGAGTTGTTAGTCAGTAGAGTACAGGTTGTTAGTCAGTACAGTATAGGTTAGAGTTGTTAGTCAGTACAGTACAGGTTGTTAGTCAGTACAGTACAGGTTGTTAGTCAGTACAGTATAGGTTAGAGTTGTTAGTCAGTACAGTATAGGTTGTTAGTCAGTACAGTATAGGTTGTTAGTCAGTACAGTATAGGTTAGAGATGTTAGTCAGTACAGTATAGGTTAGAGTTGTTAGTCAGTACAGTATAGGTTAGAGTTGTTAGTCAGTACAGTATAGGTTAGAGTTGTTAGTCAGTAGAGTACAGGTTGTTAGTCAGTACAGTATAGGTTAGAGTTGTTAGTCAGTACAGTATAGGTTAGAGTTGTTAGTCAGTACAGTATAGGTTGTTAGTCAGTACAGTATCGTTTAGAGTTGTTAGTCAGTACAGTATAGGTTGTTTGTCAGTACAGTATAGGTTGTTAGTCTGAACAGTATAGGTTAGAGTTGTTAGTCAGTACAGTATAGGTTAGAGTTGTTAGTCAGTACAGTACAGGTTGTTAGTCAGTACAGTATAGGTTGTTTGTCAGTACAGTATAGGTTGTTTGTCAGTACAGTATAGGTTAGAGTTGTTAGTCAGTACAGTACAGGTTGTTAGTCAGTACAGTATAGGTTGTTTGTCAGTACAGAATAGGTTGTTAGTCAGTACAGTACAGGTTAGAGTTGTTAGTCAGTACAGTACAGGTTGTTAGTCAGTACAGTATAGGTTGTTAGTCAGTACAGTATAGGTTAGAGTTGTTAGTCAGTACAGTACAGGTTGTTAGTCAGTACAGTATAGGTTGTTAGTCAGTACAGTATAGGTTAGAGTTGTTTGTCAGTACAGTATAGGTTAGAGTTGTTTGTCAGTACAGTATAGGTTGTTAGTACAGTATAGGTTAGAATTGTTATTTAGTACAGTATAGGTTGTTATTCAGTACAGTATAGGTTGTTAGTCAGTACAGTATAGGTTGTTAGTCAGTATAGGTTAGAGTTGTTAGTCAGTACAGTACAGTTTGTTAGTCAGTACAGTATAGGTTGTTAGTCAGTACAGTATAGGTTGTTAGTCAGTACAGTATCGGTTAGAGTTGTTAGTCAGTACAGTATAGGTTGTTAGTCAGTACAGTATAGGTTGTTAGTCAGTACAGTATAGGTTGTTAGTCAGTACAGTATAGGTTAGAGTTGTTAGTCAGTACAGTACAGGTTGTTAGTCAGTACAGTATAGGTTAGAGTTGTTAGTCAGTACAGTACAGGTTGTTAGTCAGTACAGTACAGGTTGTTAGTCAGTACAGTATAGGTTAGAGTTGTTAGTCAGTACAGGTTAGAGTTGTTAGTCAGTACAGTACAGGTTGTTAGTCAGTACAGTATAGGTTAGAGTTGTTAGTCAGTACAGTATAGGTTGTTAGTCAGTACAGTATAGGTTGTTAGTCAGTACAGTATAGGTTAGAGATGTTAGTCAGTACAGTATAGGTTAGAGTTGTTAGTCAGTACAGTATAGGTTAGAGTTGTTAGTCAGTACAGTATAGGTTGTTAGTCAGTACAGTATAGGTTAGAGTTGTTAGTCAGTACAGTATAGGTTAGAGTTGTTAGTCAGTACAGTATAGGTTGTTAGTCAGTACAGTATAGGTTAGAGATGTTAGTCAGTACAGTATAGGTTAGAGTTGTTAGTCAGTACAGTACAGGTTGTTAGTCAGTACTGTATATGTTAGAGTTGTTAGTCAGTACAGGTTAGAGTTGTTAGTCAGTACAGTACAGGTTGTTAGTCAGTACAGTATAGGTTAGAGTTGTTACTCAGTACAGTATAGGTTGTTAGTCAGTACAGTATAGGTTAGAGATGTTAGTCAGTACAGTATAGGTTAGAGTTCTTAGTCAGTACAGTATAGGTTAGAGTTGTTAGTCAGTACAGTATAGGTTGTTAGTCAGTACAGTCTAGGTTAGAGTTGTTAGTCAGTACAGTATAGGTTAGAGTTGTTAGTCAGTACAGTATAGGTTGTTAGTCAGTACAGTATAGGTTAGAGATTTTAGTCAGTACAGTATAGGTTAGAGTTGTTAGTCAGTACAGTACAGGTTGTTAGTCAATACAGTATAGGTTGTTAGTCAGTACAGTAAAGGTTAGAGATGTTTGTCAGTACAGTAAAGGTTAGAGATGTTAGTCAGTACAGTATAGGTTGGAGTTGCACTGCTATTAAGAATATTCCCACTGACCTCGAAGGACTGACCGTTCATGAAGGGGAAGCCTCCATGTGTGTACCTCTCCTCCTTCCCCCAGCGCTCTCCCACCTTGTGGTTCCTCACCACTGCCTGCTTGCCCCCCTCCTTGAACCGAGAGTTGAGGTGGAAGGCGATGTCATTACCTCGCAGGAAGTTCACCGTGAACCTAAACAAGTTAGGATAAAAACAGTTTTCAATTGATCTTATTGATAAAAACACAGGTCAAGACATTAGATAGTGAAAACTACAGCCATCAGGTTAATAGGCCCACTCTTCCAGGATCGTGATGTATTGAAGGCAGCTGACATTCAATATAGTAAAATGACTTATTACATCAGTTGTATTCAAATAACATACTGTTAATGTGTACTGTACATCCAATGCTTCCACTGGGTATCTCAGGGATCTTATTAATCCCAGTAGACTATGGTAGTTCATGAACTCACTGCTTAGCGTTTGGTTTGACCTGGCCCATGATGGTGAGCATCATCTTGTCGTAGAGGCCTCTTTGTAGGTTCAGGTTGTAGGGCACATTCTATACACCAACACAACACACAGACATTTAGGATATGGTGCTATCTTCACACCAACACACTGATTATGCCAATTCCTTTCCTCCATCCCTAACTCCTTCCCTCCCTCTCTCTCACCTGTCCAGTTGGTGTCGGATTCCACTGTGTAGCAGGTGTGAAGCCACCTGGGTCCTGATCAGGCCAACTAGATTGTCCACCTGGGTCCTGACCAGGGCCGAATGGCCATCCAGACCCTGGGTTAACGCTTGGGACTGGCCACCCTTGGGGACTGGGCTGGCTGGGGCCCTGGGCTTGAATTGGGGCTGGGGGTTGATAAGGCTGGGGTGCAGGCTGGGGTGCAGGCTGGGGCTGTAATTGGTGAGGCTGGGGCTGGGGTCCAGGCCAGCATGGCTGGCAGGGATTGGTTGGGGCTGGTTGGGTATGTTGTGGTTGAGTACCAGGCCAGTTTTGGGCTGGAGCTGGGGATGATTTGGATGGTTGAGGACCAGGCCAGTTCCAGTTTTGGGCTGGAGCTGGGGATGGTTGTGATGGCTGGGGCCCAGGCCAGCAAGGGGTGTTCGGGTGCCCAGGAAAGCAAGGCATGGGCTGAGGTTGAGCTGGGGCTGATTGGGATGATTGAGGACCAGGCCAGCAGGGGATGCTGGGCTGCTCAGGCCAGCAGGATGGGGGTTGGGGTTGGGTGGGCTGTTGGCTGGGCTGCGTTGGCCAGACAGGACCCCCTGGTTGCTGTTGACTGGGCCAGATACTGTTGCTTCCCTGGGGGGTAGAACCAGAGGACAGACAGCCACACAGAGCATCAGAGGGCTGGGGGGACAAAATAAGTACACACACATACAGTCAAAGATACACACATTCATACATGCACACTGGCACCGACACGTTTGCACACACTCCCATACACACAGACACAGACAAATAACTCAGAATGAGACACATACAGAGACAATTTCCACACAATACTTCAAGAATACTGAGCATGTTCCTGTCATTGAGTTCTCAGTTGCTAGTTGTGAGTGTAGAGGTTGAAGGAGGGGAGGTACTTACTTCCATAGTATCTGTAAGTAAAGAGAGAACAGCATCACTACGTTTTTTCATCTTCATCAGAAACGGAAGCATTAGAACCCCTAACAAAACACAAATCACTATAGCAACTCACCCCTGTTGGATCACAGGTTAAGAAGATTTTCACTTTAGGAACTTGTTTGCTCCAGTTTCATCCCTGATTATACCAGCAGATACTGAGGGACATTTGAGAGGGACGGCTGTTCTAGACATGACCACTAGATGGCCCCAGTGAATTACCTCAGCAAATTTAAATCGGCTCACTCCCATGATTATTATAGACCAAGTTCCACACTACTCAGTACTCATACACAGAGTATGACGGTAGAAGGCCATGTCATATGGAACATAATGCATAATAAAGCCCTTCCTAAGGAATGTGTATGGAACTGTGAATCTGTTGTCTGTAAACATTCTGCCACAGTCGCACAAGTGACTGTCTTCTCTTAGCACAGCGGATTGTACAGATACCTATTCACCAATAACATAATTACCTGATTACCTGCCCTCAGTCTGTATAGCCTATATGTTGTGCATGGTCTTTATAGACAATACATGATGACTCTGCAATAGGCCTCCAAACCATACATGTTCTAAGTACCCACTATTAAAAGCAACAATTCGGTGTAACACATTTGCTCTGCATATTTCCTTCAATTGTCATTCAGATTGGAATATTCAAACCATAATGTCTAAGAGTTCGTAGACCTAGATTAAATCCGGACTGCGGTAGATTTGCATTGTGTGATTGACATTTAAAAGCTAATTTTCGATTGCAGAATCCACGAACACAGAAACATTGCCGTTATTAGTGGGTTGATGTCTAGATGGGATACAGCTTTTGTCCAATTTAACGTCAAATCAAATGCTATTGGTCACATATACATATTTAGCTGATGTTATTGCGGGTGTAGCGAAATGGTTGTAAAACAAAATACTGCAAAGTTGCTTAGGAACTAGAAGCAGAGCTTCCATGTCTGTCGGCGCCATCTTAAACAACCATTGTCAACGTTTTTTTTTGTGCATTTTAGCTAACCCTAAACCTAACCATTTTCCTGACCTTCATTTCGTTCTAGTAACCTGCTACGTTAATTATTCCAACCTGCTGCGTAAGTTCTCCTAAAACCTGCTAAGAAAAGTCAGTTCTGACAAAAGCTGTATGCTTTCTAGACAGAACCTTCAAAAGCTGTATGCTTTCTAGACAGAACCTTCAAAAGGTGCATAGCCCAAAAGGGGTTTGACTAGATGGGATGCAGCTAATGGCAGAAGTGACTTTCAAATCAAATCAAATGTAATTTGTCACATGCTTTGTAAACAGGTGTGGACTAACAGTGAAATGCTTCCTTACGGGCCCTTCCTAACTATTCAGAGAGAAAGAAAATATAGACGTAATAGAAAAGTTAAACAGGTAAAAATAAAAGCAGGCACAATGAGCAACGACAACTTGGCTATGTACCAGGAATACCAGTACCAAGTCCATATGCAGGGGTAATTGAGGCAGAGATGTAGGCTATATAGGGAGAACTATAAATAAATTGACAGAGAGTTAACAGCAGCAACAGCATACAGTGTGTGATGAGTCAAAAAAAGTGAGTGCAAAAAGGGTCAATGCATATAGTCCGGGTAGCTATATGGTCAACTATTTATCAGTCTTATGGCTTGGGGGTAGAAGCTGTTCAGGGTCCTGTTGGTTCCAGACTTGGAGCATCGGTACCGTTTGTCGTGAGGTAGCATTGCAGCCAGCAGAGAGAACAGTCTATGACTTGGGTGGCTGGAGTATTTGACTATTTGTAGGGCCTTCCTTTGACACTGCCTGGTATAGAGGGAAAGAGGGATAACTAGTCAGTTGTATAACTGAATGCATTCAACTGTAATGTGTCTTCCACGCTTAACCCAACCCCTCTGAATCAGAGAGGTGCCGGGGCTGCCGTAATCGACAGCTACGTCATCAGCGCCCGGGGAACAATGGGTTAACTGCCTTGTTCAGGGACAGAACGCCACAACAGATTTCTTCCTTGTCAGCTCGGGGATTCCATCCACCAACCTTTTGGTTACTGGGCCAATGCATCTACCCGCCAGGTTACCGGTCCTGGATGGCAGGGAGCTTGGCCCCAGTGATGTACCCTCTGTAGGTTCTGTAGCTCCTCGTTGTGGTCCGATGCCAAGCAGTTGTCATACCAACCAACTTTTTGTAGCAGGTTAGGACAATTTACACGCCAGGTTAGGATAATTAACATTGCAAATTAGGAGAATTAGGTTAAGGTTAGGAAAATAATTAGGGTTAACTAAAATTGTATAATTCTCCCTGACGTGACTCAAACATGCTACTTTTGACGTCACTTTGACATTAGCTGCATCCCTTCTAGCCATGACCACTGAAAGTGGCGATCAGATTGAATCTAGCTTTCCCTCAGTAAGTGGCCTACTTTTGAACATCCCATAGACCAGCAGTATGCAGAACATGTCAAATCTGTCTCATATAAAATGTAGGTGGATCATCGTACAATTAATTATCCTATTCAGCCAAAATGGAGGTTAGTGGAAGATACACTCTATAAGCCAGGGCTTTTCACACTGCAAAATGTTGGTTTAGCAAATGACCTCTTTTAGACTGCAGCATAGCTAAGAAACATTTAATACTTTCACACTCTAAAGTGCATAACACCAACCTTAGCCCAGGACTAAATTGGCCCTGCTGCAGAGCAGAGTAAGTACCAGCTTTTGGAGGGGGAAGCAGCAAGCCTATGACAGAGATCAGCCAAAAGTGTATTTGAATATTCTATGTATCATCAACTATGATCCCAGACAGCTGGAGCTAGATCAAATCAAACTTGATTTAAAGTGCATTTAAAATTGCAACACACAGTAAAGTAAAACAATAAAACAATAAAATAAGGTAAAAGCTCCCTTGTCAAAGAGAAGTCTAACTCACCAATGGGACAATAGAGATGTTCTGGATCTCAGTCTCAGTGGGACTAACCTGGATAAATAAGAGCTATATAAATGAAGAAAACGTTACATTACCGGTTGTGGTGTTGTTGAGGTGACAGTTAGACAGCTACAGTAGGAATTCACACACACTCCTTTATGTACTCCTCTATACATTCTCTTCTTTATTTGGCCACTCCTTTATTACCAACTTTGCTCTACTGGGAAACCACACCCAGGGGGAAAGATTCCCTGCAAAATACTGTCATAGAGCAGCAGACTGATGTAGTTTTGTTGAACTGTTGGTTGGTTCATAAATTGACTTGGACATACTTGAACAAATGATGGAAGTTTGCAATATCTAAGGGAGGATTATATAGCAATGTCCCTATAATATATAAAAAACACATCTTCCCTGGTGTTTCTGCTCTGAAACTGTCATGGGGGTTCCTGGAATGCAATAACAGTTTGTTTGTTTTTTCGAGAGGGAGAGAGGGAGAGAGGGGGAGAGAGAGAGAGAGAGAGAGAGAGAGAGAGAGAAAGAGAGAGAGAGAGAGAGAAAAATGGGAGAGGAGGAGAGAGAGAGATGGGACAGGGAGAGAGAGAGAGATGGGACAGGGAGAGAGAGAGAGATGGGACAGGGAGAGAGAGAGAGATGGGACAGGGAGAGAGAGAGAAATGGGAGAGGAGGAGAGAGAGAAATGGGAGAGGAGGAGAGAGAAAGATGGGACAGGGACAGAGAGATGGGAGAGAGGAGAGAGATGGGAGAGAGAGAGAGATGGGAGAGAGGAGAGAGAGATGGGACAGGGAGAGAGAGAGAGCTGGGACAGGGAGAGAGAGATGGAACAGGGAGAGAGAGAGATGAGAGAGAGATTGGAGAGAGCTGGAACAGGGAGAGAGAAAGATGGGACAGGGAGAGAGAGATGGGAGAGAGGAGAGAAAGAGATGGAACAGAGAGAGAGAGAATGAGAGAGAGAGAGAGAGAGAGAGAGAGAGAGATGGAAGAGGGAGAGAGAGAGATGAGATATGGCAGAGTGAGAGAGAGATGGGACAGGGAGAGAGAGATTGGACAGGGAGAGAGAGAGATGGGAGAGAGGAGAGAGAGAGAGATGGGACAGGGAGGGAGAGAGATGGGAGAGAGGAGAGAGAGAGATGGGACAGGGAGAGAGAGAGATGGGACAGAGAGACAGATGGGACAGAGAGACAGATGGGAGAGATGGGAGAGGAGGAGAGAACAGTGAGAGAAACACAATATTTAAATGTTGCCATAGAAACCAGGGAATCTTGTCTGTGTATGGTTGTGTTGTATGTGTGTATGTGTGTGTGTGTGTGTGTGTACGTTTGTGCTTGCGTGTGTGTGTGTGTGTGCATGCGTGCGTGTGTGTGCATGTATGTGTACGTGTGTGTATGCACATGCGTGTTTGTGTGGGTGTTACAAGTGAGAAGGGGTAACCAGGGGGTGCCTAACTCTCAAGCCCAAGGTGTCTCTCAAGACAGCCATGGTTTTCATTCAGCACGAAAGCAACCCGTTTCAGTAGGTTCCCCCATTTCCAAACACAACGAACACAGTGTGATGGGCTGCTGTTGGTAACGTGGTTGACTTCATTGCTCAGCAGCCAGTCATGAGACTGTGTCTCACAGACGATAACTAACTCCCTGACATGGTCTCTGTGCCAGGGACAGTAATGTCATTAGAACAGACAGACACCTTCGCTGTGTCAGACCTGGGGCTGGTTCCATTGCAGTCAGGGTGAAAGTCTGTAACACACCATGAGAGGGGCCAGTCTAACAGGTCCCCCGGTAACGGTGATAAACATCATCAACTCTGTTTATTCTTCTCTCAAAGTCAAAGTTTCCCCATCTGCTATGACAGTGTTATGTCAGTATTATAACAGTGTTAAGAACTCCTTAACAGCTTCTACCCCCAAGCCATAAGAGTGCTACAACTAGTCCAATGGCCGGTACCGGTACCCCCTGTAACCTGTACACATTGACTCGGTACCGGTACCCCCTGTTACCTGTACACATTGACTCGGTACCGGTAACCCCTGTTACCTGTACACATTGACTCGGTACCGGTAACCCCTGTTACCTGTACACATTGACTCGGTACCGGTAACCCCTATAACCTGTACACATTGACTCGGTACCGGTACCCCCTGTAACCTGTACACATTGACTCGGTACCCCCTGTAACCTGTACACATTGACTCGGTACCGGTACCCCCTGTAACCTGTACACATTGACACAATACCGGTACCCCCTGTAACCTGTACACATTGACTCGGTACCGGTACCCCCTGTAACCTGTACACATTGACTCGGTACCGGTACCCCCTGTAACCTGTACACATTGACTCGGTACCGGTACCCCCTGTAACCTGTACACATTGACTCGGTACCGGTACCCCCTGTAACCTGTACACATTGACTCGGTACCGGTACCCCCTGTAACCTGTACACATTGACTCAGTACCGGTACCCCCTGTAACCTGTACACATTGACTCGGTACCGGTACCCCCTGTAACCTGTGCACATTGACTCGGTACCAGTACCCCCTGTAACCTGTACACATTGACTCGGTACCAGTACCCCCTGTAACCTGTACACATTGACTCGGTACCAGTACCCCCTGTATATAGCTTCATTATTGTAATTTTATTGTGTTACTTTTTATTTTTTTACTTTAGTTTATTTAGTAAATATTTTCTTAACTCTGTTTTCCTAAAACTGAATTGTTGGTTAAGGGCTTGTAAGTAAGCATTTCATGGTAATGTAACCTGTTGTATTTGGCGCATGTGACAAATAATATTTGATTTGATTTGAAATGTAAACAATGTTAATTTAAAGGAACATTTCAAAAATGTTCAACTACATATTCATTATCTTCAGCACCACCCCAACATCAAATGTGAAAATTGTGCGTTTCTATGTTTTGTAGTAAAAAACAAATGTCAATGACATCATCGGTGTGCGTTGTGTAATTTTAACCAATTATGAGTAGACATTGCCAACTAATTATCTACTAATTGGTTGATGATGTCATTGGAAACACTTATCTTCTATCTTCTCTCCATCCATGATTAGATTATCTGTAGGTATCGAAACTCCTTGCACCTATAATCTCTGACCCTAGCTGTAACCTCTGACCTCTAGCTGTAACCCCTGACCTCTAGCTGTAACCCCTGACCTCTAGCTGTAACCCCTGACTTCTAGCTGTAACCCCTGACCTCTAGCTGTAACCTCTGACCTCTAGCTGTAACCCCTGACCTCTAGCTGTAACCCCTGACCTCTAGCTGTAACCCCTGACCTCTAGCTGTAACCCCTGACCTTTAGCTGTAACCCCTGAACTCTAGCTGTAACCACTGACCTTTAGCTGTAACCCCTGACCTCTAGCTGTAACCCCTGTCTCTAGGTATGGAAACCTAGCTTGGTACCAGATCTGTTTGTGCTGTCTTGCCACTCGTATGTTGTCACACCAAACAATGACAATAAGAGTTGGCAAGACAGCACAAACAGATCTGGGATATCCCCTGCATCTAACCTCTGTCGACTAAAATGTGTTTCTCTAATCCAATTCCTAATTACTGTAGATTGTATGGTGCTGAGGTGGAGGGTCATGGTCAAACTAACTCTCTACTATGTCCATGGTAACAACAACACAACCAACACACAATCCCAACATGCACACTTACTACTTATTCAGAGTGGTGAAAGTTAACCAACCTGGTTAGATTCTGAAGACTACCCCCGGAGGGCGCTGAATCCAGTGAAATACAATGACGGCCCAGTCCCAAACTGACCCCTAGACTGTAAACCCTATGTGCTTGGAGACACCTGAGATGATTTGATTGGTATTAGCAATATGGTGAAACTTCCACTTAGCCTATCAGAGGGCAAGTTGGTTACACCAGTCAATTCCTCTTAGATCTCCACAACTGTATACAGTAGGGTTATTCAACTCTTACCCTATGAGGTCCAGAACCTGCAGGTTTTCTGTTCTACCTGATAATTAATTGCACCCACCTGGTGTGCCAGGTCTTAATCAGTCCCTGATTAGAGGGGAACAGTGAAAACAAGCAGTGGAACTGGCTTCGGTGTCCAGAGTTGAGTTTGAGGTATAGGGCATAGGATCTAGGAATCGATTTGGTATTGGGCCCATTAGTGCACTTAAAGGTTTGTATAAGAGCACTTCATCTACTGATGTCTTCAGTCACTCCTTCAACAGTAAACATGTTTAATTCCATATCCACTGAGTGTACAAAACATTAGGAACACCTTCCTAATATTGAGTTGCACTGCTTTTTCCACAGGGACGCTGGCCCATGCTGACTCCAATGCTTCCCACAGTTGAGTCAAGTTGGCTGGATGTCCTTTGAGTGGTGGACCATTCTTGATACACACAGGAAACTGTTAAGTGTGAGAAACCCAGCAGAGTTGCAGTTCTTGACACAATCAAAGTGGTGTGCCTGGCACCTGCTACCTTACCCCGTTCAAAGGCACTTCAATCTTTTGTCTTGCCCATTCACCCTCTGAGTGGCACACATACACAATCCATGTCTCAATTGTCTGAAGGCTTACAAATCCTTCTTTAACCTGTCTCCTCCCCTTCATCTACACTGATTGAAGTGGATTTAACAAGTGACATCAATAAGGAATCATAGCTTTCACCTGGATTCACCTGGTCAGTCTGTCATGGAAAGAGCAGGTGTTCCTAATGTTTTGTACACTCCGTGTACATTCAACACATTTTTCTTGCGAAATGCACTAACACCATCAAAACTTTAAATACATACCACAAAATAAAATAACTTTTTCAAAATAGCATAATTTGTCAAAATGCTAAATAAACGAATACCCACAAAACTTAGAATACATGTAACAAAACTTGCTGAATCCATCAAAACAGTATAATTTGTCATCATATTATACATTTGATAATGGCTCCAAAAGTACTAACTATAGCCATCAATAGATCATCCTTTTCTATGAAAAATAGTAAAATGGTATGAGATGGTAAACATTTTAAGTGAGCTATTCTTGTTCTCTGAATTAGGACCAAATACTAAAGCAGAAGGAATTTCACTAAAAGGTCAAATAAAACATATGGTTTGGAATTGTTTACGTGTTAAATGCTGTGTATGGTAATGCTGTTTTAAATGTTTTATAATACAGCAAACATAAATCAAATCCAGTCTGTCTAAAGTACTCAGAACCAAGCAGGTAGTTATGGAACTACGAACCAAACACGTTACTGTCAGATACTAAGGCCTACTGTGTAACGCAAGGCTAGGCTTACATGACAAAGACCTCCTACTAGGATGGAGCCACTGCAAAAGAAATATGGAATACAGCAATATCTTTTATTTAAACTTTATTTAACCAGTGATATTGAAAGTAATTACAAGTATGAAACAGAGAAAACACTTTGTTTTTATAGTAACTGATGAGGTGCTGCTTTTAGTATATGTGTGTCCTTTGTTGTGTTTTATTGTGTATTTATTGATGTTGAATGTATTGGCTGGTGCAATCAAATTTCCCCTTTGGGGCATTAATAAAGTAATATCTTATCTGATCTTAATCACTGTACAAAAGAAGTGACTGAAATGGTTGTTCAATTAAATGTCCTTCCTATGTCTGGAGGCCGTCCATCAGCAAGTGGAAAAACAATCCCGAATAGAAATGAGGAAAGGTGAATACAGAGGAGGAACACAAGTGATATGAATGAACAGGCCTCAACCTACACAAATGCTCTCTAATGGAAGGTCACAATGTTACTTAGAAGTAACCTAACTTTATTCTCTGCATCGTGAAAAAATGTAAAAAAAAAATGGCAACCTTCTCTCTTCTGATGAAAGCAATGTGTTACATTAAAGAACATTGCTTAATTTGTTGTCCTACATACATGCTAAGACCACACGGATTTGCGCATGGAGTGGTTATTTTAGTAAGTGGGAATTAATGCGGTATTATGTGTGCAACAGAGAAAGAGCGCAGCTCATCATCATCATCATCATCTTTATCTTCATCAGCATCATCATAAAACAGGTGCAAAGAGTTACTTCTATGTATGTAGCCTATGATGGTTGTTGTATGATGTATATAAGGATGTCATGTGTATGGTTGTCATGGTATCGTGTCTACGTTGACAGAGATGATGATGACATCATGGAGGATGTTGATGCGATCGATCTGGTTGAGTTCTCTGACGCGGTGTTTAAACTCAAACAGCTGAGCTCCGTTTACAGCCACCTTAAACTCCTCAAACATAATCAGAATCTTCATCTGAAACACAGGAGAGGGAGGAAGAGGAGAGAGGGGAGGAGAGGGAGAGCGGATTGAAATAACGTGTCATTTAGCCGCAGACACCCGAAAAGTGTCAATTGCAGTTGATTTGTTAGTCAGTACAGTATAGGTTAGAGTTGTTAGTCAGTACAGTATCGGTTAGAGTTGTTAGTCAGTACAGTATAGGTTAGAGTTGTTAGTCAGTACAGTATAGGTTAGAGTTGTTAGTCAGTACAGTATAGGTTGTTAGTCAGTACAGTATAGGTTAGAGTTGTTAGTAAGTACAGTATAGGTTGTTAGTCAGTACAGTATAGGTTAGAGATGTTAGTCAGTACAGTATAGGTTAGAGTTGTTAGTCAGTACAGTATAGGTTAGAGTTGTTAGTAAGTACAGTATAGGTTAGAGTTGTTAGTCAGTACAGTATAGGTTAGAGTTGTTAGTCAGTACAGTATAGGTTGTTAGTCAGTACAGTATAGGTTAGAGATGTTAGTCAGTACAGTATAGGTTAGAGTTGTTAGTCAGTATAGTACAGGTTGTTAGTCAGTACAGTACAGGTTGTTAGTCAGTACAGTATAGGTTAGAGATGTTAGTCAGTACAGTATAGGTTAGAGTTGTTAATCAGTATAGTATAGGTTGTTAGTCAGTACAGTACAGGTTGTTAGTCAGTACAGTATAGGTTGTTAGTCAGTACAGTATAGGTTAGAGTTGTTAGTCAGTACAGTACAGGTTGTTAGTCAGTACAGTATAGGTTGTTAGTCAGTACAGTATAGGTTAGAGTTGTTAGTCAGTACAGTACAGGTTGTTAGTCAGTACAGTATAGGTTGTTAGTCAGTACAGTATAGGTTGTTAGTCAGTACAGTATTGGTTTAGAGTTGTTAGTTAGTACAGTATCGGTTAGAGTTGTTAGTCAGTAGAGTATAGGTTGTTAGTCAGTACAGTATAGGTTGTTAGTCAGTACAGTATCGGTTAGAGTTGTTAGTCAGTACAGTATCGGTTGTTAGTCAGTACAGTATAGGTTAGAGTTGTTAGTCAGTACAGTATAGGTTGTTAGTCAGTACAGTATAGGTTGTTAGTCAGTACAGTATAGGTTAGAGTTGTTAGTCAGTACAGTATAGGTTGTTAGTCAGTACAGTATAGGTTGTTAGTCAGTACAGTATAGGTTGTTAGTCAGTACAGTATAGGTTAGAGTTGTTAGTCAGTACAGTATAGGTTGTTAGTCAGTACAGTATAGGTTGTTAGTCAGTACAGTATAGGTTAGAGTTGTTAGTCAGTACAGTATAGGTTGTTAGTCAGTACAGTATAGGTTGTTAGTCAGTACAGTACAGGTTGTTAGTCAGTACAGTATAGGTTAGAGTTGTTAGTCAGTACAGTATAGGTTGTTAGTCAGTACAGTATAGGTTAGAGTTGTTAGTCAGTACAGTACAGGTTGTTAGTCAGTACAGTATAGGTTGTTAGTCAGTACAGTATAGGTTGTTAGTTAGTCAGTACAGTACAGGTTGTTAGTCAGTACAGTATAGGTTGTTAGTCAGTACAGTATAGGTTAGAGTTGTTAGTCAGTACAGTATAGGTTAGAGTTGTTAGTCAGTACAGTATCGGTTAGAGTTGTTAGTCAGTACAGTATTGGTTAGAGTTGTTAGTCAGTACAGTATAGGTTAGAGTTGTTAGTCAGTACAGTATAGGTTGTTAGTCAGTACAGTATAGGTTAGAGTTGTTAGTCAGTACAGTATAGGTTGTTAGTCAGTACAGTATAGGTTGTTAGTCAGTACAGTATAGGTTAGAGATGTTAGTCAGTACAGTATAGGTTAGAGTTGTTAGTCAGTACAGTATAGGTTAGAGTTGTTAGTCAGTACAGTATAGGTTAGAGTTGTTAGTCAGTACAGTATAGGTTAGAGTTGTTAGTCAGTACAGTACAGGTTAGAGTTGTTAGTCAGTACAGTATAGGTTAGAGTTGTTAGTCAGTACAGTATAGGTTAGAGTTGTTATTCAGTACAGTATAGGTTAGAGTTGTTAGTCAGTACAGTATAGGTTAGAGTTGTTAGTCAGTACAGTATAGGTTAGAAATGTTAGTCACTACAGTATAGGTTAGAGATGTTAGTCAGTACAGTTTAGGTTAGAGTTGCACTGCTATTAAGAATATTCCCACTGACCTCGAAGGACCGACCGTTCATGAAGGGGAAGCCTCCATGTGTGTACCTCTCCTCCTTCCCCCAGCGCTCTCCCACCTTGTGGTTCCTCACCACTGCCTGCTTGCCCCCCTCCTTGAACCGAGAGTTGAGGTGGAAGGCGATGTCATTACCTCGCAGGAAGTTCACCGTGAACCTAAACAAGTTAGGATAAAAACAGTATTTAATTGATCTTATTGATAAAAACACAGGTCAAGACATTAGATAGTGAAAAATACAGTCATCAGGTTAATAGGCCCACTCTTCCAGGATCGTGATGTATTGAAGGCAGCTGACATTCAATATAGTAAAATGACTTATTACATCAGTTGTATTCAAATAACATACTGTTAATGTGTACTGTACATCCAATGCTTCCACTGGGTATCTCAGGGTTCTTATTAATCCCAGTAGACTATGGTAGTTGATGAACTCACTGCTTAGCGTTTGGTTTGACCTGGCCCATGATGGTGAGCATCATCTTGTCGTAGAGGCCTCTTTGTAGGTTCAGGTTGTAGGGCACATTCTATACACCAACACAACACACAGACATTTAGGATATGGTGCTATCTTCACACCAACACACTGATTATGCCAATTCCTTTCCTCCATCCCTAACTCCATCCCTCCATCCAGCCCTCTACCCAGCCCTCCATCCATCCCTCCATCCAGCCCACTACCCAGCCCTCCATTCATCCCTCCATCCAGGCCTCTACCCAGCCCTCCATCCATCCCTTCATCCAGCCCTCCATCCAGCCCTCTATCCATCTATCCCTCCATCCATCCCTCCATCCATCCAGCCCTTCATCCATCCTTCCATCCATTTTTACATCCATTTCTCCGTCCAGCCCTCCATCCAGCCCTCCATCCAGCCCTCCATCCAGCCCTCCATCCAGCCCTCCATCCAGCCCTCCATCCAGCCCTCCATCCAGCCCTCCATCCGCTGAGGCTACACTACAGCTTCTCCAGTCCCTTCTCGTTGTCTCTCACCAGATGTCCAGTTTGTGTCGGGTTCCACTGTGAGGCAGGTTTGAAGCCACCTGGGTCCCGACCAGGACTGAAAGGCCATCCAGACCCGCCTCGGTTAAGGCCAGGGTTAAGGCCTGGGTTCTGACCAGGCCAACCAGACTGACCAGGACTGAACGGCCATCCAGACCCTGGGTTAAGGGCACTAGACTGGTTGGGGACTTCAGAAGAAGCTGGGGCAGGGGCGGGGGCTGGAGCTGGAGATTGAGAAGGCTGGGGTGCAGGCTGGGGCAGGGGAGCCTGGGCCTGGTACTGGGGTCCAGGCCAGCATGGCTGGCAGGGATGGGCTGGGGCTGGTTGGAGTGGTTGTGGTTGGAGACCAGGCCAGTTTTGGGCTGGAGCTGGGGATGGTTGGGATGGTTGAGGACCAGGCCAGCAGGGGATGCTGGGCTGCTCAGGCCAGCAGGATGGGGGTTGGGGTTGGGTGGGCTGTTGGCTGGGCTGCGTTGGCCAGACAGGACCCCCTGGTTGCTGTTGACTGGGCCAGATACTGTTGCTTCCCTGGGGGGTAGAACCAGAGGACAGACAGCCACACAGAGCATCAGAGAGCTGGGGGGACAAAATAAGTACACACACATACACAGTAAGAGACACACATGCACACACACACACGCACACACACACACACACACACACACACACACACACACACACACACACACACACACACACACACACACACACACACACACACACACACACACACACACACACACACACACTCATGCACACAAGAGAAACAGGCATACACACACACATTCAGTGTATATACATAGAGGCCTATTCAGACATGACATTCAAGAATTCAAGAAGTATCCCAGAATACTTTAATAACAGTAAATCATTTAAGAATACTGAGCCAGTTCCTGCTATAGAGCTGAGTTCTCAATTGCTAGTTGCCAGTGTAGAGGTTAGAGGATGGGAGGTACTTACTTCCATAGTATCTGTAAGTACCGAGAGAACAGCATCACTACCATTTTTCAACTTCATCAGAAACAGAAGCATCATTCAAGGCTATAATTGAATAAAGTATCATTAGGAACTCACCACTATCAGATGGCCCCAGTCCCTAAGTCCTAACCCTAACCTAAACCCTAATTTTAACCCTAACCTTAATCCTAACCTTAACCCCTAACACTAATGCCTAGCATAGCTAACGTTAGCGTTAGCCAAGCTAGCCACCTAGCTAACGGTAGCTACAACAAATTGGAATTCGTAACATATCAATAAGTTTCAGAAATTCTTAACATATTGTATGAATTGCAATTTGTAACATACCATACTAATTGTAATTCGTAACATATCATATGAAATGGATGATGGACATCCACTAATTAATACGAAACATAAGATGTTATACTAATTTACTTTTACTATGTTACATCTATCACTGAGTCCAGGTTGAAGTATCACTGACATCTTGGACAGTTTGGAAACTTTCCTCAGGGAATTAACATGGGCTCACAAACTCAATGCCACTTGAATTAAAGACCCAAGTCCCACACTACTCATACACTGAGTATGAAGGTTAAAGATCACCTTAAAGACAATTGTAACCCAAATTGTCATTTGGCACTTAAAGACAATTGTAACCCAAATTGTCATTTGGCACATGATGCACCATAAAGTCCTCAGTAAGGAGTATGTATGAAACAGTGAATATTTTGTATGTTATCATTCTACAAAATTCACACAAGCCTGGGGTTGTCCTCTTCTCTTAGCACAGCACAGCAGATTGTATAGATAGCTGCTCACCAATAACATAAATACCTGATTACCTGCCCTCAGACGAGGAAGCATTGTCTTTACCTTATAGAGTACAGTGGAGGCTGCTGAGGGGAGAACAGCTCATAATAATGGCTGGAAAGGAGCGAATGGAATGGAACCCATGTGTTTGATGTATTTGATACCATTCCACTGATTCTGCTCCAGCCACAACCACAAGCCTGTCCTCCCCAATTAAGGTGCCACCAACCTCCTGTGATAGAGTACAACATGACTGCAATTATGATATGGATACATAGTATAAGATACTATCTTATTATAGGCCTCCAAACCATAAACACAGTCATGCCCAAATAAGTTGATTACCTGTACACGTGGTCTACTATGAGAAGCAACAATTCAGTCTTTAGCTCTGGATATTTCATTGTCTAATTTAAATATAAAAGTTAGCACCAACTTTATGGGGGTCAGCTCCCTTGACAGATGTCTAACTGACCAATGGGACAATACATATTTTCTGGATCTCAAAGGGACTAACCTTGATAAATAAAAGTTGAATTAATTGAGAAAATGTTACCTGTTATTTGCTGCACTCCTCAGATGTAACTGTAGACCCAGAGGGTTGTTGTGATGTTGAGGTGACAGCTAGACAGCTATAACAGGAACTTTATGTACGCCTTTATACATTCCCTTCTTTATTTGGCCACTCCTTTATTCCCAACAATTAAAAAATATATATATTTTACCTTTATTTAACTAGGCAAGTCAGTTAAGAGAAATTCTTATTTACAATGACCAAAAGACAAAAGGCATCCTGCGGGGACGGGGGCTGGGATTAAAAATAAAAAATAAAATAAAAATATAGGACAAAACACACATCCCGACACGAGAGACACCACAACACTACATAAAGAGAGACCTAAGACAACAACATAGCATGAAATATCCTCTACTGGGAAAACCACACCCAGGGGGAAAAAATCCCTGTCACAACATTTCCCTTATCAAACTATGTTCTTCATTCTTAATAAGAGTACATCAATATATATACATGTTATGTCTTAAATGAAAATCCATCAATCGGATATAGGATAAAAGACTGGTGACAGGTTGTGAAAATATACTTTAGCAAACTACTGTTGTAGTGCAGCAGAATGATGTGGTTTTGTTGAACTGTTGGTTGGCTCATAAGTTGACTTGGACAAACTTAAAGGAATGATGGAAGTTCAATCTGAAAAAGGTCTAGATAAAATATCTAAGGATTGTCATGAGCGTGGCTGGAATGTACCCTTTTTCTCCACCTCCACCAGAACACAGTTAGAGAGAGGGAGGAGAGAGAGAGACAGACAAAGAGAGAGAGAGAGTGCCCACAATACATGACACAAGGTTTAAATGTTGCCATAGAAACCAGGACATCTTGTCTGTGTATGGTTGTGTTGTGTGTGTGAATGTGAGAAGGGGAAACCAGGGGGTGTTAAGACATGTCCAAGGTGTCTCACTCCTCTCCAACTCTACTCCTAACCTCACAAACACAGTGTGATGGGCTGCTGTTGGTAACGTGGTTGACTTCATTGCTCAGCAGCCAGTCATGAGACTGTGTCTCACAGACGATAACTAACTCCCTGACATGGTCTCTGTGCCAGGGACAGTAATGTCATTACAACAGACAGACACCTCCGCTGTAGCTGTAAACCTGAGAGGAGCTCTGGAGTGGAGTCAGGCTGACGGTTAGTTCCCTGTCCTGGTGGAAAGTCTGTCTCACTGCATTGAGTCTGTCCCTGATTCCAAATGGCACCCTATTCCCTTTATAGTGCACTACTTTTGACCAGGGGGTCAGAAGAACCAGTCTAACAGTTCTCCAAACGGTAATGAACATCATCAACTCTGTTGATCCATCTCTCAAAGCAAAAGTTTCCCCATCTGTTATGTCATCGTTGTGACATAACAGATTCTCATTTACAGCAACGACCTGGGGAACAGTTACAGGGGAGAGGAGGTGGATGAATGAGCCAACAGAGTGTTAGAGTAAATTGTAGTTGATAAAATGTAATTGATAACTAAAACATAAACAATGTCAAATTAATTGATTATCTCCCAGATTGATCTTGGTCCTAATTGTCAATTCTAATTTGTTTTAATTGACTGTTTTGTATGTCAATGTGTATTTAATGTGTATATTGTGTATATTTTATCTAAACTTGCCTATTGATGTGTTTGTTTTTGTATTGTGAAGGGCTCATTTGCCAGAGACTTTAGTCTCAACATGACTTCCCTGTTGAAATAAAGGTAAATAAAACAAATATAATCCTCTCCATCTGTGATCAGATTATGATCTCTGTAATCTCTTTCTGTAGGTAGGATATGCATGCTCTGCCGTCAGATGGCGTCATTCTAACGCGACAAGCGTGAGACGGTCTTAGGTATTTAAACCCCCTGACACATAGCTGTAACTTTTACCGTATCTGGAGGTATGGAACCCCCCTGCACCTTTAACCTCTGACCCCTAGTTGTAACGGTGTGTAGCAGGGTCGCCCCTAGTTACCACAGCCACAAAGTCATAAACCCGCCTATTTCTACTATCGTCTGATTTTAAACCTAACCCTAACCTTAAGCCTAACCGTAACACACTGCTAAAGTTATGCCTAACCCTAACCTTAAATTAAGACCAAAAAGCAAAAATAAATAAATACCTCTAATATTACAATATAGCCAATATTCATATCAAGTCCGATTTTATTTGTCACATGCGCCAAATACAACAGGTGTAGACCTTACAGTGAAATTGCTACTTACGAGCCCCTAACCAACCATGCAATTAAAAAAAATATAAAAAATACGGATAAGAATAAGAAATAATAAGTAATAAGTAATTAAAGAGCAGCAGTAAAATAACAATAGCGAGACTATATTCAGGGGGGTACTGGTACAGAGTCAATGTGCGGGGGCACATTGGCTTGGGTAGCGAGAGACAACCCTGTATCAGAGGAGGCTGGTGGGAGGAGCTATTGGAGGACAGGCTCGTTGTAATGGCTGGATGCTGGATGTGTTTGATGCTGTTCCATTAATACCATTCCAGACATTACAAAGAGCCCATCCTCCTATAGCGCCTCACACCAACCTCCTCTGGTCAGTAGGTATAAAAATGTAGCCTTGTACCAGTTGGCTATGTTGTCACGCCAAACAATGACCATTGTTGGCAAGACAGCACAAACAGATCTGGGATATCCCCTGCATCTAACCTCTGTCGACTAAAATGTGTTTCTCTAATCCAATTCCTAATTACTGTAGGTTATATGGTGCTGAGGTGGAGGGTCATGGTCAAACTAACTCTCTGATAAACATATCAATGGTGTCCACAGTAACAACAACACATCAAACAAACAATCCCAACCTGCCACACTCACCATGTTGGTTCCCTTTTAGCTGTAATTTGAGTTCAGAAACGTTGGACATTTCTATGGGATGTGAATAGAATTAGAAAAGCCATGGAGTTGGTCTATCTACATGGATACCTCAACTCCTGTACTATTTTACACGGTAGACATTCAACAAAGCTAAGCATTCTGGTATAGTCACTCTATGATATGACACTACTTTGCTAGCAACTGAGATCCTGACAGAATGCACTGTGACCCTTTGGAAAACTGGGTCAATACATTCAAGCGTAGAATGGATAACTCACATGCACTTTGGCGATCTTCATGAATTAAGAAAACCTACTTTTCAGCATGGAAAAGGAGACTTGTTGTACATCCACTAAACCACTAGATGGCACTGGCACATTTACTGCAGATAGTAGCATTCTGGATATAAAGCTAAGTAAATATGAAAATATCTCTGCCAATCAAGAACTTTTACCAGGAGTCACTTAGGCCTGTATCACATGACAACATGACAACCGGTGTGGAATGTTCAGGTTGAACACGTGTTGTCCCTATGGTGGGACAATGCACAGATAAACAGATTGCGATTGCAACATGCTTGAGTTTTTCATGCGCTATCTACCTCTTAAAGGAGAATACCCTTTTTTTGTGTGGAAAAAACAGATAGTTACAAAGTAGTCCTCTCATTCAAATAGACATTTGTCAATGAAGAGGAACAACATATTTTCATGGTAATACAGTATGGTATAGGTCAATGCTGTTATTGAGTATTGATTTAGCTCTGTGCATGAATTCATGTATTAGTCATTTTCTGGGCTTTGTTTTGAATGAACCACTTGTTTCATTGTCTGTGGCCACCAGAGGGCCAGCCACACAAATGTAAAATACAGACGGCATATCTAAACAGGACACTTGACATTTTTTTTTTTACATTTTAGTTATTTAGCAGACACTCTTATCCAGAGTGACTTACAGTAGTGAATGCATACATTTCATAATTTTTTTTCTCCGTATTGGCCCCCTGTGGGAATTGAATCCACAACCCTGGTGTTGCAAACACCATGCTCTACCAACTGAGCCACCCGCCACTTGAATCCAAAATGTTGAAAAAATCGTTGGATCAAAAAATCGTTGGCTCAAGACCCCAGATTGGGGTCTTGATCCCAGATTGGGGTCTTGATCGTTTGTATGTAAAGAATGAATAATGAGACCGATGGTGAATCAGAGGCTAATGCACATTAACTACATCCAACAGAAACCTCTCAAACATGCTTCAAATAACTCTTCCCATGTCAGTAAAAGAAACAGACTCCATCAAAGGATTCTTAAAATCCCTTAAGGTCCCTGTGCTTGCCTTGTTTCCTGTCCCTTTGGCAACAGCAGACAGTCCCCTCTCCCTCCAAGTTAAACCATCTCTCTCTGGGAGAGCTTCCAGCGTTTAGCTCTGGGCAGATGCTGCCTGGGCCATAGGCAGAGATCTAGGATCAGTTTACCCATTCCTAATCCTAACC
Organism: Salmo trutta; assembly: GCF_901001165.1. Classification (NCBI taxonomy): domain Eukaryota; kingdom Metazoa; phylum Chordata; class Actinopteri; order Salmoniformes; family Salmonidae; genus Salmo; species Salmo trutta. The sequence goes on from NC_042957.1 coordinate 16,560,923, forward strand.
CTAACCATAAGTAGTAAAATACAAAACTGACCCACATTCATGGAAATCCCAACCGTATATGCAGCTCAAATTTGAATGATTGATTGATTTAGGTTTTCAGTATAGCTTTCACTGCACTGATTTTCACTACACTAATTTTTATTACACATCTTTCACCAATCCAGTCATGTCAGATGAGGGTCCAGGGATTACTTCCAGAAAGGGATGGAGAGGGAGAGGGGATGGAGGGAGGAATGGATGAAGGGAGAAGGGCATATGCAGTTTAAGAGTATTGGAACAAAGCCCAGGGCTTATCAAGTCCAGAGCCGATCTTCCGAATTTAGGGCCCCGGGTCACCAAACCCCCCCCCCCCCCCAAATATACATATCATTTTATCCCGATTTCTGTTGAGGGGGGAGGAGGGGGGATCAGCTAACTTACTGCATTTCAACACATGGTGCAGAGAGAAAATTGTGCAGTTTTATAATGCTATTCTACAAATTTTATCATGCCGTTTTAAAGCACATTTCCTGCAATTCTACACTTTTTGCCATGAGGCTGAGAGAAAAGTGTGCAGTTTCAGAGCCTATTTCCTACAATTCTAGAAATTTTTCTATCATATGCTATCTGAGGGCCCCCGACCTCCAGGGTGCCCGTTCGGTAATCCACCAAGGCTGCTTTGGAGTTGACACACACAAAACACACAATACACACACACACACACACACACACACACACACACACACACACACACACACACAGACACACACACACACACACACACACACACACACACACACACACACACACACACATAGCGCATTCGAAAAGTATTCAGACCCCTTGGCTTTTGCCACATTTTGTTACATACAATACCCCATAATGACAAACTAAAAACAGGTAAAAAAAATTATCACATTTACATAAGTATTCCCCCCTATCCCCTCCTCTCTTCTCCAGACCATTTCCGGAGACCTTCTCCCCTACCTCACCTCGCTCATCAACTCATCCTTGACCGCTGGCTACGTCCCTTCCGTCTTCAAGAGAGCGAGAGTTGCACCCCTTCTGAAAAAACCTACACTCGATCCCTCCGATGTCAACAACTACAGACCAGTATCCCTTCTTTCTTTTCTCTCCAAAACTCTTGAACGTGCCGTCCTTGGCCAGCTCTCCTGCTATCTCTCTCAGAATGACCTTCTTGATCCTAATCAGTCAGGTTTCAAGACTGGGCATTCAACTGAGACTGCTCTTCTCTGTGTCACGGAGGCTCTCCGCACTGCTAAAGCTAACTCTCTCTCCTCTGCTCTCATCCTTCTAGACCTATCTGCTGCCTTTGATACTGTGAACCATCAGATCCTCCTCTCCACCCTCTCCGAGCTGGGCATCTCCGGCGCGGCCCACGCTTGGATTGCGTCCTACCTGACAGGTCGCTCCTACCAGGTGGCGTGGCGAGAATCTGTCTCCGCACCACGTGCTCTCACCACTGGTGTCCCCCAGGGCTCTGTTCTAGGCCCTCTCCTATTCTCACTATACACCAAGTCACTTGGCTCTGTCATATCCTCACATGGTCTCTCCTATCATTGCTATGCAGACGACACACAATTAATCTTCTCCTTTCCCCCTTCTGATAACCAGGTGGCGAATCGCATCTCTGCATGTCTGGCAGACATATCAGTGTGGATGACGGATCACCACCTCAAGCTGAACCTCGGCAAGACGGAGCTGCTCTTCCTCCCGGGGAAGGACTGCCCGTTCCATGATCTCACCATCACGGTTGACAACTCCCTTGTGTCCTCCTCCCAGAGTGCTAAGAACCTTGGCGTGACCCTGGACAGCACCCTGTCGTTCTCCACTAACATCAAGGCGGTGACCCGATCCTGTAGGTTCATGCTCTACAACATTCGCAGAGTACGACCCTGCCTCACACAGGATGCGGCGCAGGTCCTAGTCCAGGCACTTGTCATCTCCCGTCTGGATTACTGCAACTCGCTGTTGGCTGGGCTCCCTGCCTGTGCCATTAAACCCCTACAACTCATCCAGAACGCCGCAGCCCGTCTGGTGTTCAACCTTCCCAAGTTCTCTCACGTCACCCCGCTCCTCCGCTCTCTCCACTGGCTTCCAGTTGAAGCTCGCATCCGCTACAAGTCCATGGTGCTTGCCTACGGAGCTGTGAGGGGAACGGCACCTCCGTACCTTCAGGCTCTGATCAGGCCCTACACCCAAACAAGGGCACTGCGTTCATCCACCTCTGGCCTGCTCGCCTCCCTACCTCTGAGGAAGCACAGTTCCCGCTCAGCCCAGTCAAAACTGTTCGCTGCTCTGGCACCCCAATGGTGGAACAAGCTCCCTCACGACGCCAGGACAGCGGAGTCAATCACCACCTTCCGGAGACACCTGAAACCCCACCTCTTTAAGGAATACCTGGGATAGGATAAAGTAATCCTTCTAACCCCCCCCCCCCAAAAAAAGATTTAGATGCACTATTGTAAAGTGGTTGTTCCACTGGGTATCATAAGGTGAATGCACCAATTTGTAAGTCGCTCTGGATAAGAGCGTTTGCTAAATTACTTAAATGTAAATGTAAATGTATGTTTCTACAACACATACAGTGAGGGAAAAAAGTATTTGATCCCCTGCTGATTTTGTACCTTTGCCCACTGACAAAGAAATGATCAGTCTATAATTTTAATGGTAGGTTTATTTGAACAGTGAGAGACAGAATAACAACAAAAAAATCCAGAAAAACGCATGTCAAAAATGTTATAAATTGATTTGCATTTTAATGAGGGAAATAAGTATTTGACCCCTCTGCAACACTCACACTGTAGGAAAAGAAAGGAAATGATAGGATAGAAAATGATAAGATAGTAAATGATAGGATAGGAAATGGTAGGATAGGAAATGATAGGATAGGAAATGGTAGGATAGGAAATGGTAGGATAGGAAATGATAGGATAGGAAATGGTAGGATAGGAAATGATAGGAAATGATAGGATAGGAAATGATAGGATAGGAAATGGTAGGATAGGAAATGATAGGATAGGAAATGATAGGATAGGAAATGGTAGGATAGGAAATGATAGGATAGGAAATGATAGGAAATGATAGGATAGGAAATGGTAGGATAGGAAATGGTAGGATAGGAAATGATAGGATAGGAAATGATAGGATAGGAAATGATAGGATAGGAAATGATAGGATAGGAAATGATAGGATAGGAAATGGTAGGATAGGAAATGATAGGATAGGAAATGGTAGGATAGGAAATGTAGGATAGGAAATGATAGGATAGGAAATGATAGGATAGGAAATGGTAGGATAGTAAATGATAGGATAGGAAATGGTAGGATAGGAAATGATAGGATAGGAAATGATCGGATAGGAAATGATAGGATAGGAAATGATAGGATAGGAAATGATAGGATAGGAAATGGTAGGATAGGAAATGGTAGGATAGGAAATGATCGGATAGGAAATGATAGGATAGGAAATGGTAGGATAGGAAATGGTAGGATAGGAAATGATCGGATAGGAAATGATAGGATAGGAAATGATAGTTGAGAATAGAATAGTTATATCTGCTGAGCTCTGCATCCTTCTCCAGAGCTCTGTGTGTCTTGACATAGTCTACTGCGCCCCACTGCTCCTCTTCTCACCTCCAGCTACACCTAGCAGGGAGGCCGGGGGCTTGAGGGGGGTGAGAGGGATAGGGAGCTGAGGGAAATAGGGGGTGAGATGGGGAGTGATGGTGGCTTGAAGGGGGGTGAGAGGAATGGGGAGGTGGGGGAAATAGGGGATGAGATGGGGAGTGATGGTGGCTTGAGAGGCTGTGAGAGGGCTGGGGCTGATGAGATTGATGAGGCAAAGAAGCACAGGAATAGAGTGTCTCCTATCCCAACGACCATCTCATCCAAATCCACTGCCTCCCAGTTCAGTACAGGATCATCTTCAAATTGCTGTGGGATTATTTAAAATACTCTTTGAAGAGGTAACGTTTCAGATGTTTTCGGCAGAGACTCTGCCCTAGCTTCAGGGGGAAGCTGGTTCCACCAATGTTAGGGCTATGGCGGGCAAACATTTTCTCAGCCGGTTATTGTAATGCCTGTCTCACGGTAGTTGACCGTTCATTAACATAAACACGTTTAGCATCTCCAGGCCTCAATGTATAAACTGCTCACAAAACACATTTAAAGAAGTCTACTAAATCAATGTAATATACACCATCACTATAAATCCATTATTTATTTTAGTCAGGTCTAAAGAAAGACCCAAGTGCAGACTGTGTGAAGTAATAATGTTTATTGTAAGAGGGGCAGGCAAACGACAGGTCAAGGCAGGCAGGGGTTGATAATCCAGAGGTGGAGCAAAGGTACAGGACAGCAGTCAGGCTCAGGGACAGGCAGAATTCAGTAATCCAGAGGTGGAGCAAAGGTACAGGATGCCAGGCAGGCTCAGGGACAGGCAGAGTGGTCAGGCGGGCGGGTACAGGGTCAGGACAGGCAAGGGTCAAAAACCAGGAGGATGAGAAAAAGAGAGGCTGGGAAAAGACAGGAGCTGACAGGACAAACGCTGGTAAGCTTGACAAACAAGACCAACTGGCACAGACAAACTGAGAACACAGGTATAAATACACAGACGATAAGTGGGGGAGATGGGCGACACCTGGAGGGGTGGAGACAAGCACAAGGACAGGTGAAACATCAGGGCGTGACAGAAACATTATGATATGAAGAAAATGTATTTCATAAGAACAGAATGAATTGGCCTACTGTATGTTATCTGGCTATGCTCCATGTCATAGGCTGTAGGCTTGTTCATTTAGCAGACAAGGTGAGCTTTTAAGAACTTCGTAAATATCTTCTTGTGTGGCATTGACATTAAATGACGTGCTTGAAACTAATAAAGAAGCCTATGTGACAGGGATGATAGGATGTTGGCCCACTATAATAAAGTGTTGATATTCACATTTTATTACATACATTTTTTTGCTTTGTCTCAAGAATAAAAATGTTTTAGTTGGCTCGCGAACCCTTTTATACACACACAGAAAAACGTTATTTTTCACACATTATAGCCAGACTAACGTTAGCTACTGTACATCAAAATCAAAAATGGATAACCAAGGAAAGCGCAATATAAACTTCAGCAAACAAGAGCTTGAAGTGATGGTGGAGGAAATAGCAGCCAGGAAAAGGTTGCTGTTGGGGAGACTTGATAACTGCGGGGTCACTGCAGAGAGAAACAAGAGAGGATGGGTGAGAGTGGCCGAGTCTGTCTCTGCCGTCGGGGGTATGGCAAGGGACAGTGACGCCGTAAAAAAGAAGTGGTCCGACATCAAGTCGGCTGCTAAGAAGAAGGGAGCTGAGAGACCGTTAATGTGGACCAGCTGGAGGAGAAGATGTCGTCCATGATAGGAGAGACGGTGGTAGAGGGACTGCGCAACCGGTAAATTAGGTAGCTACCTTAGCTAGCCGACACGTCCCGACATTATAGCCAACAACATAGCTAACGACGTTAATGTTAGCTAAGTTAGCCAAGTTCTTCTTTGCAAATTGACGAGATAACACTAGCTATTTAACACTTCTAGAATATTGTAATATATTGTTAATTACTAGCTAGCTAGAATATGCATGTTTAATTTGTTTTCTTGCTGTATTTATATTTCCGTTAGCCAACTGTGTCTGTTGTGCAAGAAAACGTTAATGTTTACAAAAGTATCCATTCGTCTGAAGACAAGGGTTTAGCTGTCCTAAAGTTAAGTACATTTCCAAGAAGAAATCCTAAGCATTATTTTCAAGAATCCCGTTTATTAACTTTTTTCTTAGGAAGAAACTTAGGAAAAACCTTAATAACATGTCCAAGAACTTTATTGAGGAATAGCAACTTGTCTTAACTTTCTTCTTAAGTCTATAGTTAAGGAAAAAATGGCAGTTAAAAAGAAATGTCTTCTTAAGGATTTGTGAATCTGGCCTCTGATGTCAATTAGGGTAGTGATGTCATTATTTATTTTATTTAACCAGGAGGGGCTCATTGAGATTTGAAATATATTTTTCAAGAGCGTCCTGAAATGATTATGAGAACAGTTCTAATGAACTGCCCCCCCCCCCATTACTGCCACACTGGCTCAGGGCTCTATTGTTCCTCTAACCACTAACATCAATGCAAATGCAATGGAAAATCACATCAAAACAGTATTGTGCTTTTACAACTCACCTCACTGTGATTATCAATTTGAAGAAAGAAGTTCAACAGCAGGTTGAACCTGATTGGAAAACATGGCCTGTGTCAGATGTACCTGCAGCCGACAACACTAGACACGACGGTGAGTTGTTTTGCTGTATCTATTGTTCACTAGCTTGCTAGCTAGCATTGTTTGCTAGATAGTCAGCCAACACTGTTTGGTTGAGTAGCCACCTTGTTAGGCCATGACTTACTTTAGCAACGTCTTACATTATTGGTTTATTATGTAAAACTGTTTGTTGTATAGCCATACTGCTTTTGTAAACAATCACTCTGCTCCTATGAGACATTCAATTCCTTTCCAGTCTTCCCTCTCGCCTTTTAGATGCACCAGGCCTGACATCTTACTAATTTTATCTACTTTGTTTTTCCCCAGACACTGCTAGCAGCGCTCACTCCAAAAAGTGGGCAAAGACCAAAATTGAGGTGGCATCTGAGGTGATGGTGGAAAAGTTTGCAGCCCGAATTGGAATCCATGGACCAGCCCTACCTGGAAAACGTAGTTGGACTCCATGAGGAAAATATACAGGAGGAGGCTCTGTTGCTACTGAGTCTTAGTCTATGGGTGTACACTGTTGAACAGTAACTGACAAGGAAATATCACACTATATTCATTGTTAAAAGATGTTTAGAAAACATATGAAATAAGCATAAATCAGAATGAGTTTAATCTCTGCTTTGTAAGGGACAATGTATCAGGGAACAGCTCACTACTTCATTTACAAAGTTGACAAGATGGCTGCACAAACTGCATGTGCATCATCATTTCTTACCCCTTTATTGCCAGCTGATCAGCCTTGGCTGCCAATTGATGTTCAACTCCCCACTCTGGCAGGAGCTTCTGTTTGTTCAGCTCACACACATTATGCAGGATGCAGCAGGCCGCAATAATGTCAGACATGATGCACATGTCCGTGTGCGGGACTCAAACATCAATTGAAATGTTTTTGTTCATCAGTCAGCTCATCATCATCATCATCAGTCAGCTCATGATGGTTGGTGAATCCCTTCATCAGCCACGTCTTCATCTGACATAATTTAAACGCAATATCAGCTTCCAACTCCTCCCACCTTTCAGAGTTCCTGGCTAAAGCACTGGGTGTATTAATGTCAAAGAAAGAGGCAACATGGGCTATGTACGAAAGGGGATCGTATAAACATTGCACAATTGTTTTTACAGGCATGTCGTGAATCCTATGGGAAAGCGGTATTGGTTTCCCAAATGAATCACTGGGTAGCTGCAGAGCCCATGGCATACAACGTTTGGGCGGAATATCACCCTTTGCACAGCTAGAATGCTCCTCAAACAGTGGTTAACGCATGGAATGAGCTAACCTGATTGAAAAAGGAACCGGTGGGCCTCAATTCCCTATTCTAGTGCATATGGATGACCTGTCTTTTCCCCCTGCCGCTGTTCCTGCCCATTTTATTAATGGATCATTCTAAATCAAAACAAATTTGACATATTAGTAAAGACAAGGTTAAATTGAGAATAGTCTGTTGGGTGAAAATATGATCACATGAGAGAACAGTGTGCAGCCTGAGGCCAGGAACAGAACACAAGCTTTCTATGCAACTTTCTCAATAGCCTATAGTCGCATCATTTATTTCTAATTGCACCTTTAACTAGGAAAGTCAGTTAAGAACAAATTCTTATTTATAATGACGGCCTACTAAAAGGCCAAAGGCCTCATCCGGGGACGAGGGCTGGGATTAAAAATATAGGACAAAACACACATCACGACAAGAGAGTCAACACTACATAAAGAGAGACCTAAGACACAACATAGCATGGCAGCAACACAACATGGTAGCAGCACAAAATAGGGCACAAACATTATTGGGCACAGACAACAGCAAAGGGCAAGAAGGTAGAGACAAGACATCACGCAAAGCAGCCACAACTGTCAGTAATTGAGTGTCCGTGACTGAGTCTTTGAATGAAGAGATTGAGATAAAACTGTCCAGTTTGAGTCTTTGATGCAGCCCATATATGTTTTGATTTCTAAGTCATTCGAAGGTTTGTATCATTCACAACTAAAGTTGCCAAATAACTCTAAATCTAGCATACAGGACCTGATCACTTTTACGCTCAACATAGCCACTTCATATGCACACTTGCTCCGGAATGGAAAAAAATATGTTTTCTATTTTATTCAGCTAAATTCAATTATATTTTTACTATAAAATCAGAATATAAAATAATGGCAAGGGATTTAAGAAAGATATTTACGAAGCTCCTAAGAAAACTACGAATTCCTAAGAACATTTACGAACTGCCTTAAGCAGCGTCTTACTTTTTTTCGTAAGTAAAGTTTTGTGAATCCGGCCCCAGGACCCTTCTCGTTATGACAGAAACCTCATGAAATCACAACCTTTCTCATGACATCAGAACCCCAGGACCCTTCTCGTTATGACAGAAACCTCATGAAATCACAACCTTTCTCATGACATCAGAACCCCAGGACCCTTCTCGTTATGACAGAAACCTCATGAAATCACAACCTTTCTCATGACATCAGAACCCCAGGACCCTTCTCGTTATGACAGAAACCTCATGAAATCACAACCTTTCTCATGACATCATAACCCCAGGACCCTTCTCGTTATGACAGAAACCTCATGAAATCACAACCTTTCTCATGACATCATAACCCCAGGACCCTTCTCGTTATGACAGAAACCTCATGAAATCACAACCTTTCTCATGACATCAGAACCCCAGGACCCTTCTCGTTATGACAGAAACCTCATGAAATCACAACCTTTCTCATGACATCAGAACCCCAGGACCCTTCTCGTTATGACAGAAACCTCATGAAATCACAACCTTTCTCATGACATCAGAACCCCAGGACCCTTCTCGTTATGACAGAAACCTCATGAAATCACAACCTTTCTCATGACATCATAACCCCAGGACCCTTCTCGTTATGACAGAAACCTCATGAAATCACAACCTTTCTCATGACATCAGAACCCCAGGACCCTTCTCGTTATGACAGAAACCTCATGAAATCACAACCTTTCTCATGACATCAGAACCCCAGGACCCTTCTCATTATGACAGAAACCTCATGAAATCACAACCTTTCTCATGACATCAGAACCCCAGGACCCTTCTCGTTATGACAGAAACCTCATGAAATCACAACCTTTCTCATGACATCAGAACCCCAGGACCCTTCTCGTTATGACAGAAACCTCATGAAATCACAACCTTTCTCATGACATCATAACCCCAGGACCCTTCTCATTATGACAGAAACCTCATGAAATCACAACCTTTCTCATGACATCATAACCCCAGGACCCTTCTCGTTATGACAGAAACCTCATGAAATCACAACCTTTCTCATGACATCATAACCCCAGAAGCCTTCTGTGACTCCAGAATGTAACTGATGAACCAAATTATTCTCTGTTCTGTAACAATGCTGTAAAAAACACCCTGTAGGGAATGAGCACACAAACTATCAACACACATTCACTATTTATTGGCCAAATCTATACTTCAAGCAAGACATGAACACCCAACAGACAGCAAGACATGAACACCCAACAGACAGTAAGACATGAACACCCAACAGACAGCAAGACATGAACACCCAACAGACAGCAAGACATGAACACCCAACAGACAGCAAGACATGAACACCCAACAGACAGCAAGACATGAACACCCAACAGACAGCAAGACATGAACACCCAACAGACAGCAAGACATGAACACCCAACAGACCGCAAGACATGAACACCCAACAGACAACATTGAGTCCCAATTCAGAGGCTCATGGGATAGTGAGTCATCATGGCTTCATCAGATACACCATTTAACATATTGTAGCAGGCTCAAGGGTGTGGGGTTTCCACGTTACCAAGTTCAATAACAGACAGGCACCAGTAGCACAATCAGAACACAAATGGGAAGTTTATTAGGGGTTTTTATACGCGGGGAAAGAAGTGGGAATTCACCAATCACCTCACAGTCCACAAGCCGTTCTGCCCCTTTGTGCAGGCTGCTTCCTCCTTTATCCCCAAGTGCTCCCTGGCTTAACGAAACACAGCCTTTCCTCGTTGGGGCAGGAAGTCCATATAAGGCCCGGGGGTGGAGCCAACGGGCTGCCAGATCTCCCCTCAATAACCACTCCCCTCACCTCTCCCTGCCGACTGCCACAATATATACTGCACACAAACACACAACGCCTGTGGCCCTCACGTGCCCTGCAACCCTCAGTAGCCTAACACACAGCATTGTGTCACAGCTGGTGAGCTGAGGTCCTCCTGCAGGGTGTCTTCTTGAGTTCACGTCTATATGTTCTCATGTACTCGTTGAGCCTTGACGGCCAATTATCACACTTGAGAAGATTGCACATGGCATGCGTCCTAATGACATTTCCTGACTGGGACTTGTGAGTCAAATCAGTCCAATGTACAGTACCAGTCAAAAGTTACCTACTCATTCAAGGATTTTGCTTTATTTTTGCTATTTTCTACATTGTAGAATAATAGTGAAGACATCACAACTATGAAATAACACATATGGAATCATGTAATAACAAAAAGTGTTAGTCAAATCAAAATATATTTTAGATTTTAGATTCTTCGAAGTAGCCATCCTTTGCCTTGATGATAGCTTTGAACACTTTTGAAATTCTCTCAACCAGCTTCATGAGGTAGTCACATGGAATGCTTTTCCAACAGTCTTGAAGGAGATCCCACATATGCTGAGCACTTGTTGGCTGCTTTTCCTTCACTCTGCAGTCCAACTCATCCCAAACCATCTCAATTGGGTTTAGGTCGGGTGATTGTGGAGGCCAGGTCATCTGATGCAGCACTCCATCCCTCTCCTTCTTGTTCAAATAGCCCTTACAAAGCCTAGAGATGTGTTTTGGGTCATTTTCCTGTTGAAAAACAAATGATAGTCCCACTAAGTGCAAACCAGATGGGATGGCGTATCACTGCATGCTGGACAAGGGTGCCTTGAATTCCAAATAAATCACTGACAGTGTCACCAGCAAAACACCCCCACACCATCACACATCCTCCTCCATGCTTCACGGTGAGAAGCACACATGCGGAGATCATCCGTTCACCTACTCTGCGTCTCATAAAGACATGGCGGTTGGAACCAAAAATCTCAATTTGGACTCATCAGACCAAAGGACATATTTGCACCGGTCTCATGTCCATTGCTCGTGATTCTTGGCCCAAGCAAGTCTCTTCTTCTTATTGGTGTCCTTTAGTAGTGGTTTCTTTGCAGCAATTCGACCATGAAGTCCTGATTCACGCAGTTGATGTTAAGATGTGTCTGTTGAACTCTGTGAAGCATTTATTTGGGCTGCAATCTGAGGCTGGCAACTCTAATGAATTTATCCTCTGCAGCAGAGGTACCTCTGGGTCTTCCTTTCCTGTGGCGGTCATCATGAGAGCCAGTTTCATCATAGCGCTTGATGGTTTTGCGATTGCACTTGAAGAAACTTTAAAAGTTCTTGACATTTTCCGGATTGACTAACCTTCATATCTTAAAGTAATGATGGACTGTCATTTCTCTTTGCTTATTTGAGCTGTTCTTGCCATAACATGGACTTGGTCTTTTACCAAATAGGGCTATCTTCTGTATACCACCCCTACCTTGTCACAACACAACTGATTGGCTCAAACGCATTAAGGAAAGAAATTCCACAAATGTACTTTTAACAAGGCACACCTGTTCATTGAAATGCATTCCAGGTGACTACCTCATGAAGCTGGTTGAGAGAATTTCAAGAGTGCGCAAAGCTATAATCAAGGCAAAGGGTGGCTACTTTGAAGAATCTCAAATATAAAATATATTTTTAGTTGTTTAACACTTTTTTGGTTACTACATGATTCCATGTTTTATTTCATAGTTTTGATGTCTTCACTATTATTCTACAATGTAGAAAATAGTAAAAATAAAGAAAACCCTGGAATGAGTAGGTGTGTCCAAACTTTTGACTGGTCCTGTACATAAAATATATCATTTACTGTAGGAGACCCTTTTACCCAAAGCAACTTATAGTCATGCTTACATACATTTTTAAGTATGGGTGGTCGCCGGGAACCCAACCCACTATCCTGGTATTACAAGCGCCAGGCTCGACCAACTCAGCTGTGAGGGTCACATTGACACGGGAAGTAATATGAACAATGTAACACTATGGCGTGAGCTGGGTAAACTGATCCTAGATCTGTGCCTAAGGGACAACTTCAGGGTTCTTTGCAGTTCGTACACCATATGTTGTCCCAGGTGCATGTAGGGACAACCCCTCAATATTAGGAAAAGAAACTCCAGCACACTGGTAGGTTGGGTCTAAACTGTATGTTACAGGCCTATGCCAGTGTGTTGGGGTCTCTTTTTCTAGCACTGTTTTACTTACCATGTCCTCTCTGTTGTGGGGGCTTCCGTCTCTCATCCAATAGAATTGGTTCCCTGGACAACCATTTAAGGGTGACACTGAAGATACATAATAAGTGTGCCAGCCACTGCCTGGTTTGAACTGGAAACTGGAAAAGTGGAGGAGTGTACATTGACAGGGGCTCACATTCCCTGAGAGAGGTGGGGAGAAGTGGAGGAAAGGGGGATTAAGAGGAAGTGGAGAGACAGGAGGGAGAGTAGGAAAGGGAAGAGAGTGGGAGGATGATGCCGACTCACACAGACAAGCACACGCGCACACACACCCACGCGCACACACACAGACACACAGACACACACACACACACACACACACACACACACACACACACACACACACACACACACACACACACACACACACACACACACACACACACAGACTTCCCTCCAGGTGCTGCCAGTGGGAGGCTTGCACTTGTCTTCTCAGACACTAGGACAGCCCCTAACAATGTCAAGTAGCAGGGACGTCACCAAAACATTGCGGTGTAGATATTGGGGGGGACGAACAGTAGAGTGGGGGTCCGGGGGACATTTTAAAATGCATTTCCTGCAATTCTACATAGTTTGACCTGACTTATGCCTTTCTTGAGTGGTATTTTCTAGGGGCATATGGAGGAAAAGAGTGAAAGACCCAACCCCCCCCCCCACAAAAAAAATGATATTATATTTTTTTGGGGGGGGAAACTGGATTTTTGGGGGGAAAAAGCAAACTTCCTGCATTCAAACACATTTTGCCATGAGGTAGAGAGACAGTTTTAAAGCTAATTTCCTGCAATTCTACACATTTTGCCATGGGGCAGAGAGACAAATGTGATGTTTTATAGCTCATCACATGCTATTCTTCACATTTTGCCATGAGGGTGAGAGAACGTCTAGCAGTTTTAAAGTAACTATCCAGTAAAAATCTCACTTTTAATTGTTCATGTTCTGTTATCTCACACCCAAATAATGTTGTTGACTCATCCTATACTCATATTTGTGGCCAAAGCATACAGTGCATTCGGAATTCAGACCACTTGACTTTTTCCACATTTTGTTACGTTACAGTCTTATTCTAAAATTGATTAAATTCATGTTTTTCCTCATCATTCTACACACAATATCACATAATGACAAAGCAAAATCAGGTTTTTAGATAATTTTGCTAATTTATTACAAATAAAAAACAGAAACACCTTATTTACATAAGTATTCAGACTCTTTGCTATGAGAGTTGAAATTGAGATCAGGTGCATCCTGTTTCCAATGATCATCCTTGAGATGTTTCTACAACTTGGTTGGAGTTGTCGTGTCTTTGGCTATGCCGGATTAAGTGATATGACATGCTATTCTATAAAATAATTTCTCTGTAATTAATATTACCTGATTAAGCTAATCAGGTAAATAATTAACTAGAAAGTCGGGGCACCACGAAAGAATGTTTATAGAGCTGTTATCTTCCAAATAAACTCTTAAAGACCTGGTAATCTTTTACGTCAGTAGCAGTCAATATTTAATCCTCACCTTATTTAGTCTCATCTGAAAGTTGTAAATGATTGGTTATCTTCATGAACCCTGGCTAACAAGTTGAATCAGCAATACAAAATTTGGTTTAATTATTTATTTACTAAATACCTAACAAATCACACAGCATTACATATACACAGAATGAATCATACATTGATGGACCTGGTGAACAGAGCCGATATAGCGGCTGGTTACACAAAGAAAAGGGGAGGTTTGAGTGAAAGAGCGGGAAGACTGAGTAACAAAGGGAGAAGCTATGCTATCGTAAATACAGTATCTTATGCATTCTAAATGCCGCCCGTTTGAAAAAGGAGAATGCAATACATTTTTACTCTGAGCTGTGCTTTGGTAGATTGGTCGTCGATGGAAGGCCGGTTTGTCCAGCATGGATCTCTGGTGGTAGATGGATACTTGGCAGTATTGTCGTCGTGTGGTATAACACATACTCTGTCCATCCTCTCCTAGCCCATGTCTACAGTTGCTGTGCTAACACGACGGCTAGAAGGTATCAGTTCTTTAGTGAATAAGAGTTCAAAGTTCATACCAAGTTGCCATACTTTCAGCTCATGCTATATTCTGGCTGGTATAGTCAAAATTTATCCTTTCGGCGTGTAGGTCGTCACCTTCACATTGAAATCCTATGCTAATTTTGTTAGGTTCTCTAAGGTTGGCTTGGTTCTGTAGGTGGTCTTTGTCCTTTCAACGTGGGGAACTCAAGTCCACACGTCCTTGGAACAGGATATTATCTGAGCCCTTTTAACGTAGGACCGTCGCCCTAACGTCCTCGGAACAGAAAGTTTCATTTTCGTCAAGGGCTTTATATAGGAGGGGAGAGAAGGGCGTGTTTCATAGTTTATAACCAATGTCTGTTCACATGGGCAGGGCCACTGAGTTGAGCATAGTTCACTCATGAAAACCCAATTCTCTCATTTGGAAGATAAAATTACATTTAATCTTTTCACAAATAGTTTCATATTTAAACATTTAAATTGCACAACAATTCCATGTGAATCTGATAACTAGAATGTTTTGACTTTCCAAGATACAGTTTATGTCGTCCTATCATCAGTAATAATGTCTCAGACGCCAACTGATCTGGCATCATATTCATTTAGTACCAACGCATATTTTCAGCTGGTTGGATTACCGAAATATGGTTCCGTTCCCATCTTTTGTTGTCACCAGACTCTCTCTCCATGTTAACAAAGGGATTTTCAATAGTCACATTGGGAGAGTAGAGAGAGGAAAAAGGGGAAAGGTATTTATGGGGCTCATAAACCTCCCCCCTCAGGCCAACGTCATGACAGAGTCCACCTGTGGTAAATTCAATTGATTGGACATGATTTGGAAAGGCACACACCTGTCTATATAAGGTCCCACAGTTAACAGTGCATGTCAGAGCAAAAACCAATCCATGAGGTCGAAGGAATTGTCTGTAGCGCTCCGAGACAGGATTGTGTTGGGGCAGAGATCTGGGGAAAGGTACCAAAGGATTTCTGCAGCATTGAAGGTCCCCAAGAACACAGTGGCCTCCATCATTCTTAAATGGAAGAAGTTAGGAGCCATCAAGACTGCCTAGAGCTGGCAGCCTGGCCAAACTGAGCAATCGGGGGAGAAGGGCCTTGGTCAGGGAAGTGACCAAGATCCTGATGGTCAATCTGACAGAGCTCCAGAGTTCCTCTGTGGAGATGGAAGAAACTTACAGAAGGACAACCATCTCTGCAGCACTCAACCAATCAGGCCTTCATGATAGAGTGGTCAGACAGAAGACACTCCTCAGTAAAAGGCACATGACCGCCCGCTTGGAGTTTGCCAAAAGGCACGTAAAGAACTCTCAGACCATGAGAAACAAGATTCTCTGGTCTGATGGAACCAAGATTGAACTCTTTGGCCTGAATGCCAAGCGTCACATCTGGAGGAAACCTGGCACCATCCCTACTGTGAAGCATGGTGGTGGCAGCATCATGCTGTGGGGATGTTTTTCAGTGGCAGGGACTGGGACACTGGTCAGGATCGAGGGAAAGATGAACGGAGCAAAGTACAGAGAGATCCTTGGTGAAAACCTGCTCCAGAGTGCTCAAGACCTCAGACTGAGGTGAAGGTTCACCTTCCAAGAGGATGACCCTCAGCACACAGCCAAGACAATGCATGAGTGAGTGGCTTCGGGACAAGTCTCTGAATTCCTTGAGTGGCCCAGCCAGAGCCCAGACTTGAACCCAATCTAACCTGTTTTTGCTTTGTCATTATGGGGTATTGTGTGTAGATTGATGAGGAATTTAAAAAATATATACAATTTGTGTTTAGATTGATGAGGGATTTAAAAAAAATACATTTTACTTTCTGAATGTACTGTAAATTGGAGAAGAAAAAAAACACTTCAAAACCCCCACCAAAAACTTGTATCTCAAACAGATTGCTTAAAGAATGGTGGCTATTTCCTGATAGAGGAGGATGTCATCCTCCTGAGGAGGATGAGCTGGCCAACCAGCGGTCTGCTCACATTCATATTTTTAATGACTGCTATAAGCCCATACCATTATGTTGTTTGGGTATGCCCACACCATGCCAACACAGAAAATCTGCTATTTAACATACTTAATAACAAAAAAATTGGAAGGAAATCTATTTGACTCATATTGTAATTAATTATAGGTCATATTTCATAGAAATCTGGAAACACTGGACAGTTACTTTAAAGGTCGACTTTGGACAAAATGCTTAAATAACAGCTTTAAACTGTATAACTGATCAATGCAACACCATATATATGGTCATTTAATGTTTAAGAACAAAAACATTTGATGAATAAGATATTTGGCTACAGAAGTGCCATTTCTTACTGATCTCTACAGCTTCCATCCAAAAACAAATCATGTGAAATGATGTCAATACAAACTGAAGGAGTTTCTGGTTATCTACAAGTGTCTAGCTTATCTAATGCACTGGCTATGTCGGTCACAACGGCCATTTCTGTTTGAAAATTGAGAAAGAGTTTACAGTAAGGGAAAAAAGTATTTGATCCCCTGCTGATTTGGTACGTTTGCCCACTGACAAAGAAATGATCAGTCTATAATTTTAATGGTAGGTTTATTTGAACAGTGAGAGACAGAATAACAACAAAAAAATCCAGAAAAACGCATGTCAAAAATGTTATAAATTGATTTGCATTTTAATGAGGGAAATAAGTATTTGACCCCTCTGCAAAACATGACTTAGTACTTGGTGGCAAAACCCTTGTTGGCAATCACAGAGGTCAGACGTTTCTTGTAGTTGGCCACCAGGTTTGCACACATCTCAGGAGGGATTTTGTCCCACTCCTCTTTGCAGATCTTCTCCAAGTCATTAAGGTTTCGAGGCTGACGTTTGGCAACTCGAACCTTCAGCAACCTCCACAGATTTTCTATGGGATTAAGGTCTGGAGACTGGCTAGGCCACTCCAGGACCTTAATGTGCTTCTTCTTGAGCCACTTCTTTGTTGCCTTGGCCGTGTGTTTTGGGTCATTGTCATGCTGGAATACCCATCCACGACCCATTTTCAATGCCCTGGCTGAGGGAAGGAGGTTCTCACCCAAGATTTGACGGTACACGGCCCCGTCCATCGTCCCTTTGATGCGGTGAAGTTGTCCTGTCCCCTTAGCAGAAAAACACCCCCAAAGCATAATGTTTCCACCTCCATGTTTGACGGTGGGGATGGTGTTCTTGGGGTCATAGGCAGCATTCCTCCTCCTCCAAACACGGCGAGTTGAGTTGATGCCAAAGAGCTCCATTTTGGTCTCATCTGACCACAACACTTTCACCCAGTTGTCCTCTGAATCATTCAGATGTTCATTGGCAAACTTCAGACGGGCATGTATATGTGCTTTCTTGAGCAGGGGGACCTTGCGGGCGCTGCAGGATTTCAGTCCTTCACGGCATAGTGTGTTACCAATTGTTTTCTTGATGACTATGGTCCCAGCTGCCTTGAGATCATTGACAATATCCTCCCGTGTAGTTCTGGGCTGATTCCTCACCATTCTCATGATCATTGCAACTCCACGAGGTGAGATCTTGCATGGAGCCCCAGGCCGAGGGAGATTGACAGTTATTTTGTGTTTCTTCCATTTGCAAATAATCGCACCAACTGTTGTCACCTTCTCACCAAGCTGCTTGGCGATGGTCTTGTAGCCCATTCCAGCCTTGTGTAGGTCTACAATCTTGTCCCTGACATCCTTGGAGAGCTCTTTGGTCTTGGCCATGGTGGAGAGTTTGGAATCTGATTGATTGATTGCTTCTGTGGACAGGTGTCTTTTATACAGGTAACAAACTGAGTTTAGGAGCACTCCCTTTAAGAGTGTGCTGCTAATCTCAGCTCGTTACCTGTATAAAAGACACCTGGGAGCCAGAAATCTTTCTGATTGAGAGGGGGTCAAATACTTATTTCCCTCATTAAAATGCAAATCAATTTATAACATTTTTAACATGCTTTTTTCTGGATTTTTGTTGTTATTCTGTCTCTCATTGTTCAAATAAACCTACCATTAAAATTATAGACTGATCCTTTCTTTGTCAGTGGGCAAACGTACAAAATCAGCAGGGGATCAAATACTTTTTTCCCTCACTGTAAGTTTAACCGTTTTTTGTGCTCAAAGTCGACCGTTAACCCTGTCAGTCCTGAGACTCCAGCCAAAAATTCAGCTTTTCATTTATCTGACTTATTTATCTGCTGTTCAGACCTTATATTTAGCTTCACAATGAAGTGTTTTACCATTTTCTTTTCAGGACAACCAGGGCTACAAGTAGAGTACCATTTAACATAAACAGCTGCATTCATGAGTTTTATTAACAAAGCAAAAACCTGAAAAAAATGAATATATATGAACGCTGTAAGTATAGAAATTGTTTGCATAGTGTGAAATGAAAATCCAACTCATCAGTGACAACTGTGTGGAGTTCGGTGTTTGTGACAGCAACTATGTGAGCTTAGAACTGTATTATAGACAATATTTCCTGGGATTTCCAATGATATTCTATGTAGAAGAACCCTTTACCTTCTAACGACGCTTGTGTAGCTTGTGCGCATTACATGTGCATGTTTGTGAGAGCCTCAGCTTTTCATAGATAGCTTTAAAGTGTATAGCTCAAATCATTTGGACTCTACAGATGTTTTTGTAAAAAAGAGTCCCCCGGGCCCCTTCAGGATCCGCCCTTGTCTCACAAACACCTCTCTAGCTCAGCCCCCGTTAATCACACAGACTAATGGTTGGTACCAACGGATGAAGAAAAAGTCATTGGGTTAAAGCAAATTTCCTGCAATTCTACACATTTTTCCATTGCTTATGATGTGCCCATATGCTACCTGGGGGCCCCGACCTAATAAGAAATCGACCTGTTCTGAATATTGGGGGGGGGGGGGGATTGATTTCGCTCATGGATTTCACACTCTCCAGTAGCAGGGTGAACTCTAGCGGTCTAGTTCAGTTTACTCAGTCCCACAGTTAGAATATGATCAATAGAGATACTGAATTGCCCAATTATCAATCCAATTAAACAGTGGCCTATCTGGACTTATAATCAATCACTAAATCTAACTTCCAATAACAGACAACTGGCTAACATGGTTCATAGATAAACAGTCTGAAGTCCTACAATTCATCCACCTCACTGATATTATGAGAACAAGTTGATGTTATTGACAGATCAAATAATGTGACCACTGATGCCGAGCTTCAAAGTCTCTGATCCTATAATCATACCATCATATCATTATTTCATTCAATCCTGTCATGTAACGGTCACATCAGATCAATGGGTTGCATTGTTTTGTGCTCGTCCTCAAAATTAGAACAACTCGATAAGCCATCGGTGGTGTTGGACGCTGGCGTCTCCCCAGTGATGCGCCACCTGCAGCCTGCCAGCTGCGCCACATCAAAGCCCAACAGCA